>NC_089752.1:103784820-103842320 GCF_040412425.1 Macrobrachium rosenbergii
TGAACAGCAATGTAAAATAAAGAAAAACTCATTAGATAAGTTACTTCATATATACTATAACCTAAGAATATGTGTGTATATATATATATATATATATATATATATATATATATATATATATATATATATATATATATATATATATATATATATATATATATATATATATGCATACACATATAAGTATATATATATATACATACATATATATATATATATATATATATATATATATATATATATATATATATATATATATATATATATATATAAATGATTTTAGAAAATCCGTTATTAATTATGTATGTGTTAAAACTGCTCCAAACTCTCTCTCTCTCTCTCTCTCTCTCTCTCTCTCTCTCTCTCTCTCTCTCTCTCTCTCAGGAAAGACCGAAAACAGCCAGCTTTAACGGAAAGCTTACATATTTCCCTATCATGGCTGCCGGCAAGGGCAGTTTCAACTTTAAAAGAAAGTGTTAACTAAGTCGTCGAGTGAATTTCACCCTGAAATATAAGAAGCGAGGCTTCAAGATAAAATGTACATTATAAGAATTCTTTATAGATTTCGATTACCCATCGAGCTGCGGTCACCGTTCGCTCGGGACTTTGATGGATGAAGTTTCCGTCTGTGCGTTCGAACGTTCATGAAGACGAATTAGGACAAGTATGCCATTAGTCAAAGCATCAGGCAGCGCCATTCGTATCACTCGCCCCGAGCAACAGTTCCCCCCATTAATTCGGATTCTTTCTCAGTTCCTGCCGGCAGATCCAACATAATAGAGTTCCTTTCCTTTGGAACTGCACACGAGGTCGGCTGAGTTTGGTTTTCCTCTTTTCCTCATTACCCCTGCTTTCGTGCTTTCGTCATTTCGCGTTCTTATTCTTAAAATAAGCGCAAGGCTTCCATGATCTAAGTTAATATTCGTTGGTATTACTCGTATATACAATAATCAGTATGTCTGAAAAATCGAAATTTCAATTTCAGTTCTCGACGGAATGACAGCTACAAATGAATTATCTCGATTGCTGGACCATTTATTTATATGCTCCGCTCAAGATAATATTTTCTTGAAATTTGTCGATTCGTTTGTATGATTCACACAAAGAATACGAATTGGAGAGACATTTAGAAATAGCTTAGTCTCATTTTAGGACTGAAAAAATCGGTGTTGTCAAGGAAGGTTCTTCTTCTCTAGTTCAAGATGATATCCTATCTTGCATTAGAAGATGCAACAGGAAGCTAATACGGACGAGAGAGACTCGGGGTGAAAGGGCAGAGTTAGAGAGAGAGAGAGAGAGAGAGAGAGAGAGAGAGAGAGAGAGAGAGAGAGAGAGAGAGAGAGAGAGAGGTTAAGGGGCGAAGTACGGTGACGATTAGAGTGGTTCTCTCTCTCTCTCTCAAAACTGGGGAAAACTCCAGTAGACTTCAGTGCACTCTCGTAACCACTCGACTTTAGCAAATACCAAGACTCGGTAGCAGCTCTCTTAGGTGGAAAGTGTAAAACCTCAAGTGATAATATAAAACAGAACTTAAACAAACTTATTCTTCACTTGCCCACCACGCCTTATAAGTGAAAGCGACCTTAGTGTTCCTGCGGAAGAGAATTTCCAAGTAAGACTTGTGTAGAAGAGAACCCACACGCCACTCGACCATTTGCTACCTTAGAATGGTAACTCTATACAGTGTTTACAATTCTAGGTTCGTAAATGTCATTCGCCTTTCGATGGTAAGCTTTGCCGCTTTCGTGGCGATCCTTATCAAAATCAGATTTCCCTCCTCATGATAATAACTGTCATGCGAACAGATAAGGCAAAAAATTGAGTTGGTTTTGGGTTTAACAATGACATCGTGTCACGATTCAGAGCGCTGTCAATATTTGGAGTGTTGCTCTATTCGACATCTTAGACTTTATTGTGATTAAATTTCCATCTAATGAGTGATGTTCACTAATATCAACTGAAGATAAAGCACACAAGTTACAAGAGACATACAATCATGTCAATCGTCGTTATCATCAGTCGTAAACGCAACCTGTAAGTTACCGGAGACAACGAGAATAGATCTGTCTCTTCCTGGGGTTGAAAATGGCATCCTGTTAATGACGAAACTCGCTGCAGCAATGAATTATTTAGCGCAGCCACATTAGTCTCCAATGAGAGTTTTGAAAACGAGACTCGATGTCCAGCTCATATGAAAGGTACAGTCCAATTTATATATTTCCTGTGCTTTCAGAGGGATCCAGAGGGATTTGCTTTCACAGAATGTTCATGGCTATTTTCGCCTTTAAATAACATCACTATTATATTTGATACATTGAATTTTCACTTTTTAGTTAGTCACTGTAACTATTATCAACCATGCTAATTATTTCACAAACGATTTTTTGTTTCAGAATTCCGTTTTAAGTAAGATAAGAAGACAAAGAGCAACGTAACATCGTATAAAGACAATTACACAAGCAAATATTTAGGGACATCGTATAAAGGCAATTACACAAGCAAATATTTAGGGAAGTTTTTCTTAACGATACAATAAAAGTCTGTCTATTGGAAAGGGCGATTTAAGAACTCTGGAAAAATTAGGAGGGCTCGAGATTTTCCTACCATTTAAATGAACGGCTGATTAATTTACATCAGTACCTCCACTTCCCTTTGCCTCGGGCAGAGAGAGAGGCCCGATGCACAACTACTTAACCAAGATGGCGGAATAAACATAAAGTCGAGCCGCTTAACGCAAAGAACAAAGACGGCATAGCGGAGCTGAATAGACTCCGTTATAGCCCTTTACTCTCGAAAAGCTTCGCATTAGATGCTTAAACGCCGACTTCAGAAGTTCCTGAGCCGAATTTCGTTATGAAAAGCACGTGGCTCCCCATCACCCGCACAACTTCAGCTTGGGAATCTGACCATCAAAATGCAATATCAAACCGCCGCCGCCGCCTGGGTGGAGAACCCGGTAATAGTCGAAATGTCCTCTCTCTCTCTCTCTCTCTCTCTCTCTCTCTCTCTCTCTCTCTCTCTCTCTCTCTCTCTATATATATATATATATATATATATATATATATATGTATATATATGTACAGTATATATAAATGTATGTATATACATACATACATATAAATATTATTATATATATATATACAGTATATACACACACACACACACACACACATATATACATATAGATACACACACACACACACACATACACATATACACACATATATATATATATATATATATATATATATATATATATATATATATATATATATACATACACACACAGTTGTGTGGCTATTTTGTGATTTTATCTATATATATATAGAGTATATATATGTGTGTATACATGGGTCTGTATTATGACTTCCCATGTACAACACCTTTTACATCCCTTCCGACACAAACAACAGCTGAATGTTGCATGCTGTCCGGAGTTTAATCTTGACTTAGCGGCTCATAAGTGAAAATGCACAGTAAAACGTATCGTTATCTTCCTCTCTTTCAGGTTCTGCTTCAAGACTCTTCCTAAAGAAGGTGCCAATGGAAGAAGATGAGAAGCAGAAGACCAGAAACAAAATCCAAGAAGATAAACAAGAGAAGACGTCTGGAGAAGTAATGTTTCACTGAGTCCTCAGTGTTCACGCGGATCTTCGTTCTGAGACGTTTTTTTTTTTATGTTTTATTTGTTTATTTTTTTTATCTATTTGGTACATCTACCAGACAAAGCTCTGATCCAAGAAGATGGATGGAATGCAGTCTTATCTTTAAAGAAATAATTATTTCCATTGGTTTTATCCCTGTCAAATATAGAGTCCCACAGAGATATTTTGATAAAACTTCCCAAAGTTCCAGACCTTTATTCCTCACACCGTTGGACTGTGGAACAGCCTCCCAGAGGATATCGTGCAGTTGGAACTTTCAGAAGTTCAAGCGAAGATGCAATGCATTACTACCCTAATACAATTCTCCCTGTATTTGAATAATTTACTTACATTTTTACTGACTTATTTATTAATATGTTAACTTATATGTTTACCTAATAACTGATCTCTTTCCGTATTTCCCATTAACTTCTGTTATTTTTTCCGAATGAACGCCATATTCTTTGGAAGCTTGAATTTCAAGTCAATGGCCCCTTTGGGTTTGTTCCATATGAATAAGGTTCGCCTTCTGAATAATAATAATAATAATAATAATAATAATAATAATAATAATAATAATAATAATAATAATAATAATAATGATCAATGATCCCTAATAATAATTTTACATATGAATAGGGTTAATCTTCTGGATAATATAATAATAATAATAATAATAATAATAATAATAAGAATAGGGTTTTCTAGGCTTTTTTTCAATAATAATAATAATAATAATAATAATAATAATAATAATAATAATAAGGTAGATAAAATATTATTGAACAGGAAGGTGCAAACTCTAGTCCCCCCACAGCTTCATTTTGAGGAAAGGGCCAGGACTCAAGCGTGAGACTGGACGTATTTAGAACCTCAGGACCTGCAAGGTCTTATCCTGTAATCAGCAAAGCGGGTCTAGTCCACCCAAGAGGCGGGAAACTTTATTTCTAGAAGGCCGGTATCCTTCAGTTCAGCCCCTGCATTTTATTACATTTTTATCTATTTGTTATTTTATTAATTAATTTTTTCTTTTTAATAAGTGAGATCTCTTCTTTCTGTATTTCCCTTTACCTCCTCTTACTCCTTCCTAATGAACACCGTATTCTTTGGAAGCTTGAATTTCAAGTCATTGGCCCCTCTGGGCTCGTTCCATCTGAATAGGGTTCATCTTTAAAATATAATAATAATAATAATAATCAGATGGATGTATACGAATTAGAAGGATGTTTTGCACTCCAAAATTACTTTCAACCTTCCCACCTTGAAAATGCCTTACTGTATTCTGTTAGTATATGTCTGATTATTCATGATAGCTTTAAATAAGCACATATTAAGTATTTTTAAGAGGCATAGCTTAGTTTCTGCTAATCTTATATACATTTCAGCTGTCTTTATTCTATCTCTATAGTTTTAAGTTCTATATTTTCGGGCGTTATACACGTCAAAATACACATTGATATAAAAAGTAAACGAAATTAATATATTTGTAGTTTCTAAGGATCAGTATGAAAACCTGTTATGATTTGTTTTGCCAATTATATTCTGTATCTACAACTCTTAAAGCGGTTTGTGGCAACTACGAGCAATTATGCAGAGCACTTACACTGAAACAGGGAGTTAGAGTTGTTGGACAGCAAGACAGAAGGAACAAGTGGGAACGGAGGGAATGAAAAAGGCTAAAAAGTGGGTGCAGCTAGGGGCCGAAGGGACGCTGCAAACAAACTTTAGTAATGCCTACTGTGCACCACATGAAGTGCACTGACGGTACAAACCCCTACGGGGATGCAGAGCAGGTAATCGTGGTTAACTTTATTTCAAATTATATGCATTGACAAGCTACAATATTTAGAAATTTAAAATCTTCACTAAGGCACGTATCAAAAAGACGTACTCCGACAAACGAAAGGAATTTTTGATATCAATGTTTTCTCTGTCGGTGGCCAGAAAATAGCTAGATATAAGGAAATTTATTTACGACATAGCAAACTTTTGATTTATCACCATCAGTAAGAGTGATAGAAAGATCCCTCAGATATGTAGACAGTATTCCCTTTCTTTTTAATATTATTATTATTACTATTATTATTCAGTAGATGAAACCTAGTTCCTTGTTGGACGAGTCGTTGAGTTCTCGGCTAGCACTCTGCTAGGCCCGAGTTCGAGTCTTCAGCCGGCCAATGAAGAATTAGAGGAATTTATTTCTGGTGATAGAAATTCATTTCTCGGTATGATGTGGTTCGGATTCCACAATAAGCTGTAGGTCCCGTTGCTAGGTAACCAAATGGTTCTTAGCCACGTAAAATAAGTCTAATCCTTCGGGCCAGCCCTAGGTGAGCTGTTAATCAGCTCAGGGGTCTGGTTAAACTAAGGTATACTTAGTAGATGAAACCTATTCATATGGAACAACCCCACAGGGGGGCCACTGACTTGAAATTCAAGCTTCCAAAGAATATTGTGTTTAAATAAGAAGGAAAGCAAAAAATAAAAAAAAAAGTCACACTAAACAGACAAAATAAAAATGCCGTGAATGACGAACCAAAATCTCAGGACGAAACTGTGATAAAAGATCCACAAATGAAGATTTAGTGAAGTTAACGAAAGACAGGTGTGATCATTTTCCTTTACCAGCTTCCTCTCCTTCACTCGGTTCTTATGACGGGTACTTTTCTTTGTCCGCAATTTTATTTTTGGTTTGCTTTCCCTAATAACATACTCTGTGGTGTCACTGGAGTCTCTTTTTAATAGCTGTGTCTCTAAATGCTTGAATAACTTAAAATCTGCGCAGCTTTTCAATTCACGGGGTAGTTTCTTGAAAAATCCAAGTGACGTGTTCTCAAAGGCCCGTATTTCCAAATCAATATTACTCACTGTATCCGTTAGTCATTATTCTTCCACTTTCTTATGCGTAAGTAAAATGTAGTTTCTGCTTCAACAAGGTTATGTAAGTAATTAATGTTCTAAACCGTCTGCGCTTCAGTATGATATTCTGTTCTTTCTTCCATGGGAGTCTTAATAACCTTGTGACCCCGTCAAGTTCAGATTTATTCTTTATGAACTCAGTTGCCTCGTAAATTGTTCAGGAGGTACTCTGGAAAAATGTTGTGAAGACAAACTCATGTTTAATGAATTCGTATTCAGATATCTCTTTACGAAAGTTGTATTTTTAAGTGAAATGTCGTGCTTTCATTACTTTGCAGCTCTAACACTTCATATCAAGGTGTCCGTCTAATAACAATGTCCTTCTAACAACAATCTTAAAATTTCCATCATTACTGCCTTTACCTCACTCTTTTCACTCGTACTGTTCCGATACCAGTTTTTTTTTTTTATTTCCTGTTGACTTTCTGACTACGCATTCAGTTTGGTCGTAATTTGATTCCAATCCTCACCTCCGACCTTTTAGTCTTCCAACTCTGACTTTCACATAATAGCCTTCAATCCGTCAAGTTGCCTCGTCTAAAATTCGTACCCATTCTAAGCTTTGTAGTATGGCCTTAATTGCTTCGCTGTACAGCGCAATACTGCCACTATTCCCTTTGTATTGGATTATTGCCAGTGCAGAGTCTTTATATTTCTCTTCTGATTGCTTCGTACACTTTGTTAGAAAATCAGTTGTTACTGGCGATATGTCGTCTTGTGTTGCCACTTTAACAATGGGGGCCTTTGGCAGATTTGGTGACTAACTGGATTTTTGTATTTAACTCAAGTTTGCACGATGACTTGGGCACACGCTCTAGAGGTGTCCACAGGAATGCCGTCAGCTTTCTCGCTTACTGAATCTCCCACCTGATTTCAGATACCAAATCTACTGAGTTTAATAGATCCTCTGTAATGGGTAGCTCAAAGGTACTTCCGGTAGAAAGCTGGGCTAATTTTTTTTTTTTTGTCACGTAAATTTTAATCTTTTCGTGTCATGCATCGGATACTATCAAGCACCTTCAACGTTATACATACACACGTATACAGTAGATACATATACATATATAAACCCACATACACACAATATGTATGTATATATAATATATATATATATATATATATATATATATATATATATATATATATATGTTGATTATATATATACATATATATATATATATATATATATATATATATATATATATATATATATATATATATATATATATATATATATATATATATACTTCCTTCCTCAATTATAATACCAGGTAATAAGCTGGTTGCCATACCTGATGGAGCGTGGAGAGCTGGGGAAACCGGCAGGGAAGGAGGGCGATCTCGCCGGCGTTGATGCGAACTTCAGTGACTGTGTTGTTCTCGAGGTCGAGCTCGGGCAAGACATGGCGGATTTCCCAGAAGGGGTCTGGATCTGTCACCTCTTCTTTTTGGGTAGCTGTCGAAGAGAGAGGAAAAAAAATTAAGAGCATGAAACATGACGTGTGGTTGTTTTGTTGTTAGATTTGATATCCAGTGAAAATATATTTTAAGAAAGTTTCATGTGTACATAATCACACACGCATATATTTTTTATACTATATATATATATATATATATATATATATATATATATATATATATATATATATATATATATATATATATATATATATATATATATATATATATATATATATATATATATATATATATATATATATATATATATATATATAGATAGCCTATTCCGGATTTTTGTCACTTACACCTTGTCATTTAACATTCACAAATATTAAGCCACAAATATACACCTTTGTCATTTAACGTTCACAAATATTAAACCACAAATATCGTTTAATACCCAAATCAATAAGCCTTGTGAAAAACTTACATTTTTTAAAAACTAACAATCGGTTCGAGTCCCACTTTTTGCGAGGCACTTCTGAATTATAAATTCCCCTTATGCCCGAGGTATAATGAATTGGATATTAAGCGATATTTGTGGCTTAAAATTTTTGGCGCGTGCTACGTGTGCTTGTCTCCCCTACCCTCCCGATCCCCTACCTACCCTGCACCCACCCGGGGCGGACAAACATGTTAGCAGGAGGAGGATGGATGTCTCCCCTACCCTCCCGTTCCACTACCTACCCCAGTCCCACCCAGGGCGGACAAACCGGTTTGCAGGGGCGGGTGGCTGTGTTACTCTCCCCTACTGTCACCCGCGGGAGGACAAACAAGATCCACTCGAATTTTCTTATATATATATATATATATATATATATATATATATATATATATATATATATATATATATATATATATATATATATATATATATGCAGAATCTACTGGTCACTTTTACCAGACACATATGTAATTCTAATAGCCACAATGCCCTCTTAACTTCGCTAATTCTTGTGGCTATTAGAATTACATATGTGTCTGGTAAAAGTGACCAGTAGATTCTGCATATATATTTCAGCCTAAAAAACAATAAAAACGATTGCCCACTTGGCTACGATGGTGAGGATGGGTCTATTCCAGCTCTAATAAATATATCTGAAAACGACAGGTATATATATGTACGAGAGGTGATAGACTTTTATCCTTCTCGTAGCCAGGTCGGCAACGTTACCTCCTTGTGATTAAGGTAACTCGGGTTCGCTTCTTGCGGCCGGCCGTCACAGGCTCTTCAATTTCTTCCCTTTGGATATCGGCTTCGTAGTTACAAGCATATCCGAAAAAAGCGCGAAGAATTAGCGAAGTTAAGAGGGCATTGTGGTATTAGAATTACACACACATATATATATATATATATATATATATATATATATATATATATATATATATATATATATATATATATATATATATATATATATATATATATATATATATATATATATATATATGTGTGTGTGTGTGTGTGTGTCTGTCTGTGTGCGTATGTATATATTTTTTTGTATTTGATGATTTCTGTTGAGTTTGTTTCCTCTTATTTTATCACTGTTTTTATTTTGCTATTAATTTTCAGATTTTTTTTTGTTTATGTTGTTTTTTGTGTACTGTCATTGTTTTTTACTTGTTGTATTCTCTCACTTTGCATCTTTGCGCATTTTGAAATGTTCTTCAATTGCAGTGGTTTTAACGTACTTTTAAAGCTAGGTAATCAGAACAGTTTTCTTACTATGTCATTATATTGTATTTATAATTAACTATACAAGCTCGGTGCTTAAGCTGAAATTCCCTCTCTTAACATAAGGCAAGTAGAATAGCAAGGCGCTTTTTCTCAGCGATTACTGTTTTCTGTTTGCGAGACAACTGACTGGGGACAACGGTATTACATTATCGTTGGAAGTATACGTATGCACTTTAATATCATGACAAGAATACCAGCTTAAAAATGCTAAATCTCTTGCTATACATGCTAAAGAGAGGCATACGGCTCCAACTTGGAATCTCTTATCGCATTGAATTTTGTTCCCCTCAAAGCTGTAAGGAATCTTTGTAAAATTAAACTTTGTAGGGGTAAGACGCCCTTGTACAGTAGTGGTAACAGTCTAAATTCACCATCTAATCTCTCTACCAGGAATCTTTTCCAGAACTCCTAGGAATCTGCCTTCCCAAATCTCTTTCAACTCAGCAGAAATACTGTCATATCTCCACCTGAAAAAAAATACTCTTTTTGGGACGCTTTTCTTCAATTCATTTGTGATGGTTCTACTACAGCCACTCTTCTCCTAAATTTTCACTACATATTTTGTATTCTGCAAAGGGCTTAAAGCCCTGAAGATGGAAAGAGACTAAGCGTCTAGCAGCAACCTTTCTTGAGTTTGTCGTGGCATTTTTCTTTATTTTTCTGTTCTTTTTACATCATCTTAAAAACTCCATGTTCGACCTATTGCCATGATGTGGAAATATCCTATCACCTGGGCAGTCGGCCCATACTCTTGCTATTTTCATAGGTACAGTTTCTGAAATTCCATAAAATGCTCAGAGCCGGTGCTGGTATAAGTTAGCTTAATATAAACCAACTAATTGCCAATCGCCATTCATCTATTTTGCAAGCACTTTCTTACTTCCTAGATATCAAGGGCCTTCCTGCAATAAACATTTTCAATTCGTCTACCCAACATTTTATAGGTCTTCCTCTTCTTCCACCATGTACTTTCAAAATATAAGTTTTATTCAATCTTTTCACTCTCCGTTCTTTCCACATGACTGAACCGTCACAAAACACTCTGCTTCCTCCTTTCAACTCTGCTAACCTTTTTATCACTTTTTCCACGTATCTCCACATTCCCCATCACTCCACATCTTACATATCATATCATATATATATTAAGCAGAAAATCATCTCGGCGGCTTCAACATAAAGAATTTCAACATGTCTGAAAAATACTGAAAGGCCTTCACACAGCCACCATAAAAAAGTAAAAAGTAAACTGTTTCCTTATGATATCATATAGTATAGAATTCACTGAAATTTCTAACAATATCCCCAATTTCGAGAAAAAAAATGTAATTTGTGCTGGGATTAAATTTTCTACATGTCCGGATACTGAAATAAGTGACAGTGGCCCAACAACTCCAGACTACAGTAATCATAAGATATGCAAGCGGTGCATTTATAGCGGGACGGCAGTGAAAAACACTGATTTTAATTAAAATGCAGGATTCACTTCATTCAGACAAAGTTAGCTGAATTATCTGCTTAAAATTTCTCGCGCTGCATATTAACGAGATACAAGGATGCTGCCCACGTCCACGCATCTTTCTTGCAGCAACTAGTTGATGGGAGTGATCCCATCATAATAATTATAATTGTATATATACTGTATATACATAAACATATATATACACATATATACACATACACACACACACACACATATATATATATATATATATATATATATATATATATATATATATATATATATATATTTGTGATAAATCATATATTTTAATGGTAGGCTATGCAGCAAAAACAGACAAAAACAATTAACCCTTTGATTTCGGTTGTAACGTATACGACGCATTTAATAAACTGGCCCGGAACACTGTTGTGTCGTATACGAGCACCGGTAATTTCCTTTTATGTGAAGGACTGATGATTGAAATACTGGCCTCTTTTTTCTTGATATGGTAACAGTCTGTCAGTTGCCATACAGTGAATTCATATAAATTCACGTGTTTCCCTAAAATTCATTAGTCTTCATCAAGATGTCACAGGAGGAGGGGTCAAGGGTACGACATCCTCGAGTTGACCGCCGGCAGATCGAGAGAAGAGCTCTCGACGAGGATAACTATTTTATAGACCTTCTCGACTCATTTTCTGGATATGAAAATGAATCGGATTTAGAAGGAAATGAAATGGATAATTAGGGTCCTGGTACAAGAGACAGTGATGAAATATCAACCGACAGTGAAAATGACGAAAATCTGCCACCTACAAATGAAAGCCAAGGTGTCAAAAGAAGGCGGAGACAGCGAAGTGACCCAGGTGATGAGTGGGAGTGGGCTGCCAGCAATTTCCAGCCCAGAGATTTCATATTTGACAGCAGTGGCAGTGGCATTACGTCGAAATGTAATGTGAATGAAAATTCAAAGGAAGTAGACTATTTTTTTGAATTTTTCGACAACGAATTTATGGGGCTGATTGCTGAAGAGACAAACCGTTATCAGAGATTCCTTGTTGATACGCTAGAGATGCAGTGCCAAAGTATTTGCGAAAATTTGCTCAGGTTACTGTGGAGGAAATGATACGGTTCCTTTGTGTGATTATGATCATGTCGCATATAAGTAAACATCGCATCGTAGATTACTGGACTACGCTTGAGACATTCGAGACAAAAGGAGTGAGAAGGCTGATGGCAAGGGACAGATTTCTTCAAATTCTACGGGTTCTACATTTCGTTGATAATTCACAGGAAACAAGCCCAGATAATAAACTAAAAAAATTAAACCCATGCTCGACAGTGTGCGTAGAAAATTCCGGGAAAAATTTCAACCTTTCCAGGATTTATGCATAGATGAAAGTTTAATGTTATGGAAGGGAAGGCTAAGTTTCAAGCAGTACATTCCAGATAAAAGAAGTCGATTTGGAGTGAAAATATTTGAACTTTGTGATGCCAAAACGGATTATATTGTCGATTTTATAATCTATACTGGAAAAGATACAGAGATATTGGTAGATGAGGATCTAGGGGTATCTGGTTCTGTGGTAAAAACATTTATGGCCTCGCATCTCGGAAAACATCACATCCTGTATTTCGATAATTGGTATTGCAGCCCAAAACTGCTCAAGTATTTGGGCGACAACGAAACAGGAGCATGTGGAACAGTCCGGAAAAATAGGAAATTTATGCCTAAATTTCCTGATGTGAACAAATCTGAGATTTCGTCTCAAAACTGCAATGGAATATTAGGTTTAAAATGGCAGGATAACAGGACAGTGTATATGTTATCTTCAGTACATGAAAATATAATGGTAGACTGTGAAAAAGGTGTCGACCAGGGGAATTTGTGCAAAAACCTGCATGCGTTGTTGACTATAATAAGAAAATGCGGATTGTGGACAAGAACGACATGCTTATTAGTTCTGTGAAGTGTATCCGTAAAACCACGAGATGGTACATAAAACTATTTTTCCGTCTGCTTGATATGATACTAGTAAACTGTCATCACTTGCATGGATTTGTTACTGGCAAGAAAGGGTCATATTTACAGTTTTCTAAGTCAGTCGTTCTGCAGTTGATTGAAAGGTACCCTCCAGCACCTAACAAGATAATTACCCGCACCGTAATAACGCAGCCAAGGCGGCTAACAGAAAGACACTTTCCTGATCCAGTTCCCTCAACAGAAAAACAACTGCGACCTAGACTAAGATGTCGTGTGTGCTCGCATACATCCCGTAGGCCCAAGAAAGGCCAGCAGACATATTTCATGTGTAAAGACTGCAATGTAGGACTATGTGTCGCTCCTTGTTTCAGAGAATACCACACACTTCTGAATTACTAGAATTCTGTCGTAAAAGTTTTGTCAAGATTATTATGTTCAGCTTATTAAATATTCAGATTCATAACCATTTGTTATTCACATTGTTTGATTTCATTCAACTTATGTCATAAAAGCTTCTTCCAATCATATTGAGTCTTATGTGTTTATACATTTTCTGATTTTGTTTTTTTATCTACAGCAAAAGATTTTTGTAAAAATAAATGTTGAAATTCATCCGTATTATAATTTTCTTCATCAAATTATGGCTTTAGTCTTTAGTGAGAGAGAGAGAGAGAGAGAGAGAGAGAGAGAGAGAGAGAGAGAGAGAGAGAGAGAGAGAATTACTATTTTGCGTTTAATGTTCCTTTTCTGTCCTTTGAAGACTGGATATCATAAAATATAAAATGAGTCGGATGTAATGTAAATCTGATAATCATGGTATTGATGATTTATGATATATGAGAATAATAATAACAATATAATAACCGTTACCATGAGATTAATGAATATAGACAATGTTGTTGTTATTATTATTATTATTATTATTATTATTATTATTATTATTATTATTATTATTATTATTATTATTCAGAAGGTGAACCCTATCCATATGAAACAAGCCCACAGGGGTAACTAACTTGAAATTCAAGCATCCTAAGAAAATGGTGTTCATTCGAGTGAAATAACAGAAGGTAGTAGGAAATACAGAAAGAGGAGATCAGTTATTAGAAAACAGATGTACTAACAATAAATAAATAAAAATGTAAACAAAGTATTAAATACAAGATGTATTGCATAAGGGTAGTAATGCATTACATTCACTTGAACTTTTGAAGTTCCGTTTGCAACACATCCTCAGTAAAGAGGCTGTTCCACAGTCGTAAGGCGTGAGGAATAAAGGTCCCTGGAACTGAAAAAGTTCGAAGGCGAGGTACATTTACTGCACATTGATGCTGCTGTTCAGCGAATCTGGTTGCTCTCGACAGCAACAGGGGATCAGGGATCAACTGAGAATGTGAAAGATATGTCAAAATACAACTTATGAAAAAGTGACAAACAAGAGACCATCCGTCTATAGTCCAAGGCATAGCTGCCAAAGAAACCTTCCACCTCGAACCACTCTAAAAGATATAAATCTCTGGCAGAAGCAGACATCTCCCGGAGAACAGTATCCTAGTAAAGGAAGGACAAATTACCTAAAAATGTTGCACTGATTTAATCACTCATATAAGTATATGAGGACTTAAGAACAATACCCAACTTTCATGCGGCATTTGCTGACATTTTCATTAGATGTTTCTCAAAAATAAGATGTAAGTAAACAGGTACCACTAGAATAGTTGAAGGAAAAGAAAAATATCTGTAGAAAATTATAACAGAATAAAATGATCTACAAAACCCTACAACTTCCCCGAATATTGGTTCAAAAACAATTGAACAAATTCCAAAATGTTAGTGATTAAATATATATATATATATATATATATATATATATATATATATATATATATATATATATATATATATATATATATATATATATATATATATATATATATATATATATATATATATATATATATATATATATATATATATATATATATATATATATATATATATATATATATATACGGTTCATATGTGGCTAATCATTTTTTGTAACAGGAATTTATCCAATTTTTTATTTTTTATAGGGATAGGTGTGAGTATGTGTTTGTATTTTACATACACACACACACAAACATATATACATATATATATATACACTCATATATATGTAATTAATTGTATATATATTACACACACACACACACACATATATATATATATATATATATATATATATATATATATATATATATATATATATATATATATAACTGAATCACGAGAATATGGAACGTGATGAATATATAAATAAAGACAATTCCACGAAGGAAAGAGAAGCAACAGAGTATTGCAAGGCTTTTCGACGTATTGTCCTTTACTTAGCAGACTCGTTTCTCTTTCCTTCGGGGCATTGCCTTCATATATATATATATATATATATATATATATATATATATATATATATATATATATATATATATATATATAAGTACTCACACATGTATATATAGTCAATTATATATATATATATATATATATATATATATATATATATATATATATATATATATATATATATATATATATATATATTACATACATACATACATATAGTATATATATACATACACATACACACACCACACAATTACACATTTTGATCAGCAATGTGATTTATAATATTGATCCCTAGTGAATGTGGCGAGGTGGCAATTGTGTTTACATGTCACATGCAAGTGTGACAGACGACGCGCGTAGGTGGCATTTCAGATGCACGTGTCCTGTTGACAGAAATGAACTGCTTTGTTTTCAGCCGCTGTACCCTCCACCTTTGTCGAATTTGGTGGGCGTGACCGTTGGAATATTAGCTTGAAAATGGGCCCCGGGATTATCCCAAGCCCCGGCAGTCTCCAATTCCTTGTTTCATTGACAAATGCGGATTCTGGAACCTCCTTTTACTTGCGGCTAATACGATTTCCATTCAAGGAGGTTGTTTCCACTTTCCCCTGACTTTTGACCGCCATCGTCAATCAAACATTGAATTGGAATCTGTCCGAAGGACAAGGGATAATCCCAGGCCCTATTCCCAAGGTAGTATTCCAGCGTTCAGGCCACCAAACTCAACACAGGTGGAAGGTAAGCAAGAGCAGAAAACAACGACCGGTCATTTCCATCAAAAGGATTCCGGCATCTCACGTACCACCCACGTCTCAGCCATGGAAATACGATTGTCACCTTCCAAATGTCCATATTCGCTAGTGTCCAAAATGTATTGTTGTGTCGTGTAATCATTGTTGCTGTTGTCATGGATTCATATATATATATATATATATATATATATATATATATATATATATATATATATATATATATATATATATATAGATGCAGTAATGTGTGTGTGTTTGTACATATACTGTATGTATGTATGTAGGTGATATTGAGATGCACGTGTGCTTTGACAGAAATGACCTGCTTTGTTTTCAACTCGCTGTACCTTCCACTTTGTCGAATTTGGTTGGCGTGACCGTTGGAATAATTGCCGATTTTGGAATATTCCTTTATTACTGGCAGCTTATTTATTTGTGTTGTTACATTAATTGCATAATATCTATATCACGGATCGCTACTATCACAATATTATCATATAAATAAAACAGGTTAATTTGCAGCAAAACAACAAATACAAACGCTATTACAATGATTGTTTACGATTTCGTGCGTCTGGTAGCATGCTACGGGTGACTACCGTCTGAAAACCTCCGGATTGTGGTAAGTGTGAGGTCTCATCTCGGCCGTAATCAAAGGGCTAATGAAAATTAAAATAATTAATAATTTCCCATATTTTGGTAATCATAGAATCAACTAAAAACGATTATTAAATAAAATTATCTAAAAATGAAAAAATCCCGGACTGGCCAGTCTTGGAGGCCTTTTTGGGCCATCCTTGGGCCTCAGGCCTGCTGAGCCTGGCAGGATTCTTCCGAGGGCCTCCCCTTCCTTCAAGGCTGCCCTCAGGCCTGAAGTTCTTCCCTCTCCAGCCTGGCAGGATACCTGCCTTCCTCCGAGGAAGCAGCCTCTGGGTCAGACCCTTCCCTTCAAGGCTGCCCTTAAGAGACTGGCCATCCTTGGAGGACTTTGGGCCTCATCCTTGAAGTTCTTGGGCCCTCTCCAGGCCTGCTTCCCCAGCCTGGCAGGATACCTGCCTTCCTCCGAGGAAGCAGCCTCTGGGTCGGACCCATCCCTTCAAGGCTGCCCACCCATCCCTTCAAGGCTGCCCTCAAGAGACTGGCCAGCCTTGGAGGACTTTGGGTCTCATCCTTGAAGTTCTTGGTCCCTCTCCCAGGCCCGCTTCCCCAGCCTGGCAGGATACCTGCCTTCCTCCGAGGAAGCAACCTGGGTCAGACCCTTCCTTCAAGGCTATCCTTAAGAGACTGGCCAGCCTAGGAGGACTTTGGGCCTCATCCTTGAAGTTCTTGGACCCTCTCCAGGCCTGCTTCCCCAGCCTGACAGGATACCTGCCTTCCTCCGAGGAAGCAGCCTCTGGTCGGACCCTTCCCTTCAAGGCTGCCCTCAAGAGACTGGCCATCCTTGGAGGACTTTGGGTCCCATCCTTGAAGTTCTTGGGCCCTCTCCAGGCCCGCTTCCCCAGCCTGGCAGGATACCTGCCTTCCTCCAAGGAAGCAGCCTCTGGGTCAGACCCTTCCCTTCAAGGCTGCCCTTAAGAGACTGGCCATCCTTGGAGGACTTTGGTCCTCATCCTTAAGTTCTTGGGCCCTCTCCAGGCCTGCTTCCCCAGCCTGGCAGGATACCTGCCTTCCTCCGAGGAAGCAGCCTCTGGGTCGGACCCTTCCCTTCAAGGCTGCCCTCAAGAGACTGGCCATCCTTGGAGGACTTTGGGTCCCATCCTTGAAGTTCTTGGGCCCTCTCCAGGCCCGCTTCCCCAGCCTGGCAGGATACCTGCCTTCCTCCGAGGAAGCAGCCTCTGGGTCAGACCCTTCCCTTCAAGGCTGCCCTTAAGAGACTGGCCATCCTTGGAGGACTTTGGGCCTCATCCTTGAAGTTCTTGGGCCCTCTCCAGGCCTGCTTCCCCAGCCTGGCAGGATACCTGCCTTCTTCCGAGGAAGCAGCCTCTGGGTCGGACCCTTCCCTTCAAGGCTGCCCTCAAGAGACTGGCCATCCTTGGAGGACTTTGGGCCTCATCCTTGAAGTTCTTGGGCCCTCTCCAGGCCTGCTTCCCAGCCTGGCAGGATACCTGCCTTCCTCCGAGGAAGCAGCCTCTGGGTCAGACCCTTCCCTTCAAGGCTGCCCTCAAGAGACTGGCCAGCCTAGGAGGACTTTGGGCCTCATCCTTGAAGTTCTTGGGCCCTCTCCAGGCCTGCTTCCCAGCCTGACAGGATACCTGCCTTCCTCCGAGGAAGCAGCCTCTGGTCGGACCCTTCCCTTCAAGGCTGCCCTCAAAAGACTGGCAAGCCTTGTAGGCTTTTGGGGCCAATCCTTAAAGGGCTTGGGCCCTTTCCATGGGAAGGGTCAGACCCATAGGCTGCTTCCTTGGAGGAAGGAAGCGGCCTCTGGGTCGGACCCTTCCCCTCACCAATACTCTTTGCTTTCTCTTACCCTACTTTTCAAAACTGACACTTTCTGTCTCCGAAGGCTTCAGACGATTTGAAGCATCTCGAGATTGTTCTGGACACTTTGAAGCTCGGCGCATGCGCGAATGGCATTTCTCTCATCCTTCCAGGAGCCGGAGGACTGAAGGATTCCAAAATGTCTTCAAGGAAAATCTCGAAGGTTTTAGATCATTTCAACATCGCGATAACCAATACTTGGAGTTCTTTTTCTGGCACATAAACAGCTTCTTTGCTTTAAGGAGTCGTCTTCTATAAACTTATGAGATTCCCTCTTACTGACGATACTGATCATCCCTTCGATTCTTCCTTGCTTCTCCGAAAAGTAATTCTGAGAATCCAAAATCTTTGAAGTAGTTTCTAACACCTCAGGTTATCTACTTTATTCTTCGTCAGCATTCTTCAGTATACCTCCACGCCGATGTCATCTCTTTTTGTTCCTTCTCTTTCTTATTTCGAGCGAAGAACTGCTCCAAGCGGTAATTTTGGGCATCCAAAATCCCCTCTCAATCAGCTTAGAAAACACCTCAAGTTCTCTACCTTTTATTTCGTATAAATTCTTCAGTTCCTCCGTTCCACTGTCTTCCTCTCTTCTGATTATTTCCTTCCTTATTTCGAATGAAGAGCTTGCGTCCGTGAGTGACAATACGACTGTAGAGGTGCCGAATAATCGCAGAAGGCGGGAACCTCGACTTCATACTGCTCCGCGAAGTAGTCCATATTTTCAGCAGTAAACAATTACAGACTGAAGCTATCTGCCATTCTCGTGATGTACTTTTCCCTCTTGAAAATCTCTTTTTAGTCGATCTGCTTCGTCATCCAGTTCATTTTAACCATAAACTTCGCCTTCTTTGCTCACATGCTGTCTCTGAAGGCTTCAAGACGTCTTCCTGGAGGATCCCTGAGATGGCCACTGTAGTCCTTGGTGTCAGTGCACCTATTGAGTGATGGCGCTATACGCATGAGCGGAAGAATTCTAAAACGACTGCAGGAAAAACACGAAGATATTACGGCGCCAGGCGACAATGATTCTTTCTTGCAGCAGAAGGTATGAAATTTTCTTGAAAGCTTTATTGCCACGAAAACATCAATATTTAAAAAAAAAAAGAAAGAAATTAAAAATTTAGTGAAAAATCATCATCGTATCCTTTTCTCTCGTCGTCCGAGGAGAAATATATATATATATATATATATATATATATATATATATATATATATATATTATATATATATATATATATATATATATATATATATATATATATATATATATATATATATATATATATATATATATATTTATATATATATATATATATATATATATATATATATATATATATATATATATATATATATATATATATATATATATATATATATATATATATATATATATATATATATATATATATATATATATATATATATATATATATATATATATATGCATATTTATATATATATGTATATATATATATATGTATATATACATACACATACATATATATATAAATATATACAGTATATATGTATATATATATATATATATATATATATATATATATATATGTATATCTACATATATTTATATATCTATATATATGTATATATATACATATAGATAGATAGATAGATAGATATCTCCTCCCGACGACGAGGGAAAAGGATACGATGATGATGATTTTTCGCTACATTTACATTTATTTCTTTAAAAAAAATGCTATTTTCGTGGCAATAAAGCTTTCTAGAAAATTTCACCCCGGGAGGACAAGATCAACTTGGAAATTATTATTATAGATAGATACATATACATAAATATATGTATATATAAGTATATATACATATATTTTATATATATATATATATATGTGTGTGTGTGTGTGTGTATACACTGGTTTGTGCGTCTGTGTGCGTTAATTTTTCCCAATAGTTAAAAATAAGGTGGTCTCAAGAATTTCTGTTTCCTGAAATGGTCATCACTAGCGCCCAGTAATCCAGTCAGCTTCAAGAGAAAAGTGACCTTTTTGTTTTAACAAGGCTTCTCCATTGCCATTGATCACCTTATTAAGGGGGAGAGAGAGAGAGAGAGAGAGAGATGGCTGCCTCCAGCAAGGAATGATTAAGTTTTTTCGCATAGCAGAGTAAGTTATAAATATATAGTTTTTTTATGGTACCAGCATCAAATTATAATAGTAGATTTTTTGAAGGATACAGAGTAGTTTAAAATCGCTTGTCTTATTTAAAGAAAAATTCTTCTTCGAAAAAGAAATAAGTTTTAGAGTCTTCAAGAACACTATTAAAGACGCACGGAAAACTTTTCCAATATTCCTGGAAAACCTGTCTACCATATACTTTGGAGGCTTGTATTTCAAGTCAATGGTCCCTGTATGCTTGTCCTGTATGAATTGGATTCATATTCTAAAAAAAAAATAATAGTAATAAAAAAATACTCATAGTAGCATGAGTCTTAAAATGAAGTAGCAAATCCACAGTTGTATATTTATCTTTAAATATATGTACATATACATAACTGTGGAATTGCTTCTCAATAATAATAATAATAATAATAATAATAATAATAATAATAATAATAATAATAATAATAATACTGAGATAATATTAAGCAAACTTTTTACTGATGAAGATGCAATTTTTAATAATTTTAGTAGGACATTTTTAAACAACTTTTAGAGCTGGCTGTGCTGGACACGACCTTTTGCCTTCAGTTTGTATAAACAAACTGAAGGGATGGCCATGGGATCACCACTTGGTCCAATTTTTGCTAACATCTTCATGTGCTCCTGGAGGAGCGCATAATAGAAGAATGTCCCATTAGGTTCCGCCTCTATTTTATCGAAGATATGTTGACGACACGTTCTCCTATTTCGTCATGAATGTCATGCAGAGTCCTTTCTGGAGTTCGTCATCCGACAACATCCAAACATAAGGTTCGCTATGGAGAAGGAGGTAAATAACAAACTCCCTTCCTTGATCTTATTATTTCCAGAGGTGACTCAGGTTTTTACACAGGTGTGTATAGAAAAATACATTTACTGGTTTGGGAATTAATTTTTATAGTTCGTGTTTCTTTCATTTGAAACTGAACTCTATTTTAACCCTCCTCCATAGGGCTTACACCCACTCGTCAAACTGGAAGAGTTTCCACGATGAGATATCCTTTTTAGTGAAATATTTCAATAATAATTGTTTTCCATCACGACTTTTTTCAGATCCCTAAATAAACTGCTACTACAGAAAATGACTCCGGCAACACCTGAATCGACTGTGCCGAAACTAAACATGTATGCAAGTTTCCCTTTCGTGCATGATGATACTTTTTAGGAGAAAATGCACAGCCATTATTCAAAAGAGTTTTCCAGCTTTAAACCTGAAAATCATCCTGAAAAATCCCTTTACAATAGGGTCTCTGTTCAGAGTCAAAGACCGGCTCAGTCCTCTGTTTTCGTCCAGCGTTGTTTACAAGTACACTTGCCCGGGATGTGATCACGGGATATACATATGTGGGATGCACGAGGAGGCTGTTGAAGGTCCGCATAGATTCCCACAGGGGCATAAGTCATAGAACAGGTAGCAGGTTATCTAATCCTGAGCAATCAAATATACGAAATCATTCAAAATTATGTAAAACTTATATTGACAGCAAGGATTTTTCCATCCTAGGCCGAGTGCAGAACAACAACGACTTAACCATCCTAGAATCCATAATTATCAGGAAGACTGTGCCGTCGTTAAATACTCAATCGTCCTCAGTGAAATTGTTTATAGCCTAGTTTGGGCAACTGGTTTTCCTCACTCTGTTTGTACTTATTTATGTTAGTCTTGTTCTTTCTTTCATATAGGTAGGTTGTTTTAAGATTTTAGTGAACTCCTTTTACTCATTATTGACTTGTCTTGGAATGAGGTGTTTTGTTTTAAATATTTTTACTACATAAAGAGCTGTTGCCATTGCATTAATTTGTTATTGATGTTCGCAAATTATATTATATTTTATAGCCTTGAAAATGCGACTTGGAATTCGTCGCGAAACGTCGGCATTGAAAATAAACTGTAGATGATGAGGATGCCTTTCCCTACTGCTTCCTTCGTGATGTATATATATATATATATATATATATATATATATATATATATATATATATATATATATATATATATTACTAAGACCTCATTCAAACTGCATGGTATCTATAGATACCATCCAGTTTGAATGAGGTCCTTTTTAGTAATTTAGTTAATGCACAGAACAATTGTGTATGTGATAAAGTTAATATATACGTATGTATACATATATGTGTGTGTTAGTGTGTGTATTAACAGATAGTTAGACACAGAGATAGATGCATAGATATATATATATATATATATATATATATATATATATATATATATATATATATATATATATATATATATATATATATATATATATATATACATATATATATATATATATATATATATATATATATATATATATATACATATATACATATATGCATATATATAGTAGGGAGTACGGATAGGAAGAACAGTCAGCTCATCATTGATATATTTATTAATAGGTGCGCTTCAGGATCACCATATCCCATCTTTTCTGGCTAAAAAGATACAAAAACACTAATTAAAACTGACAACAGAGCTTACAAAATTAAAATGCTTTAAAGATTGAAAAATGACAATGACAAAACAAGAAATAGATTACCTTCAGTAGTAAAGTCCAGAGGATGAAAACTGAATATGAGTAAACAAGGTTAGCAAGTAAACAAGAAAGGCGGGGTGGGGTTACTATAGTACGACCGTTTTAGGAAGAGACTTTGCCCTCTTAAACTGACCATTAACCTTCTGACTTCAAGCTCTCATTGTTTGCGCCTGTTATCAAGCACGTGTACTATAATAGAAAGTTCTGAATGAAGTTTTGTTGTCCCACTTAAATTTTAGATAAAAAAAAAAATTCAATATATGAAAATGAAAGATGCAAGAAATTTGGAAACCTAGATGTGCTTTCATTTTTTCAGTTTTGTTTATTTGGATGCTGTACTGAGCAATGTTCTTGAGTTACGTCATCTACTATAGTTTTTATTACTGTTCCTTTGCTGTTATCGAAGTCATATAATTGATATAGTTTTGAGCTTTTGAATTGTTTTCTTTCGTGTATGCCTGATCAGTCTTTACCTTTTGCTGTATCAAGGTTGAATTTTCACCGTGCAGCTATAAAATAGCTCATAATAAATATTCTTTAAATATTGTTACACCCATATATATATATATATATATATATATATATATATATATATATATATATATATATATATATATATATATATATATATATATGTAATAATATATTTAAAGAAAGAATATTATGAGCTATTTTATAGCTGTACAGTGAAAATTCAACCTTGATACAGCAAGGAGGTAAAGACGGATTACGGCATGCACGAAAGAAAGCAATTCAAAAGCTCAAAACTATATCACAATTATATATATATATATATATATATATATATATATATATATATATATATATATATATATATATATATTATTACATTTATACAGTATTAGATTTACCTGTGCTTTTAAAGCACTGTCATATGATACTCATCACTGCTGTGGCATTTCTGTTATATGTAGATTTTTAAAGATATTTCTGCCACTTTCTGTCGAAAAAACAGATCTATATTTCAATTTATTTCAATTTCAGTGTTCAACAGGATATCACACAACAAGGGAAAGCAATAAATTTATTTACAATCGAAGTATGAGGAGACATTACTTATGAAGAATCCTCGTCAGAGGATGCTACATCGATAACAAAAGAATCTATATATTTATCAATGCAAACATCTCTTGAAGCGTCATCTCTTTTTATATCTTCGGCATGTCTCACATCATTAGCCCAGTTGTCAGAAGATATGGATTCAATTGCTTCTTTGACCAAAGGAAGCAGGTCTGATTTTTAAAAGATTCTTCTTTGCCACGTATGATTTCACCTGCGCCCATATCAGTTCTGTTGCATTATACTGGCAGTGATATGTAGGCAGCCTAACCACTATGTCCATGATCTCTTGCCAGTCTGTCAATCACGTAATCATTTTCTTTACATGAATGTCTTTGCAACTTTACTAATTTTTTATTAGCCAGTCTTTAACTTCATCCTTTTTGGCAGACATTGTCGGAGGTTTATTAATTCGAACTGAATGATAAGAAGCGTTACCCAACACTATGATGGCAGATGGCCCTATACTGGGAAGAAGCTGGGTTTTAAACCATTTTTCAAACACTGCAGAATTCATCTGAATTTCTAGATTGCGTATCCCTTGTCAGCTGGGTGCTTGATCATTGATAAAAATATTACCCAGAAATGTGGTTAATATTGCAACCAATATTGTGATTGTGTCTACTTACTCTCCAATGTTATTGATGTACAATTAGAAGGAATAAATCATAGGTAAAAATTTTTATTCTGTCACGCCTCTCTCTCTCTCTCTCTCTCTCTCTCTCTCTCTCTCTCTCTCTCTCTCTCTCTCTCTTTTTTTTTTTTTTTTTTTTGCCCAGCTAGTGGAATAGTAAGCGGAACCATAAAAATGATGAACATTCTTTATGATTAGTTTTCTGACGAATATACAAATAATTTTTAACTATAATACACAACTGTGATGTAGCTGTCCTTTACGGATTCAAACAGAATTAGAGAAAATGACAAAAAAAAAAAAAGACTGTCATCCTCAATCAGTGCAGTGCTTATACCTCTGGCAACACTAAACCCCGATATATAGTACTTATCCTATGTTTATTTATTTGTGTTGTTACATTAATTGCATAATATCTATATCACGGATCGCTACTATCACAATATTATCATATAAATAAAACAGGTTAATTTGCAGCAAAACAACAAATACAAACGCTATTACAATGATTGTTTACGATTTCGTGCGTCTGGTAGCATGCTACGGGTGACTACCGCCTGAAAACCTCCGGATTGTGGTAAGTGTGAGGTCTCATCTCGGCCGTAATCAAAGGGTTAAGATTTAAGATTTAAGGTAATTTGTCAACTAACAAATTGACATTTTAATACGGATACAATACTGAGAAAGTAATAGAAATACAAAATAAGATAACAATTTGCTTGTATCATTCTTGAAACTACATTATCATAAACTACCAGAGAAACCTCTATATATATATATATATATATATATATATATATATATATATATATATATATATATATATATATATATATATATATATATATATATATATATACTAGCTGACCAACTCGGCACTGCCAGGAAGAACTTTGAAAAACTCAGAAACATTTTCCTGCATCCCCTTTGAATTGTTTTGTCATTGTAAAGTATGTGTACTATCTTTGAAAATACTTTTCTTTCCTGTGATTAATAATTCTGTCTTAAATTCATTACTTTAAATAAAGAAGATATATACGTTATATCCTGGCACTTATCTGATTAAAATTGTGTGTGTGTGAGAGAGAGAGAGAGAGAGAGAGAGAGAGAGAGAGAGAGAGAGAGAGAGAGAGAGAGAGAGAGAGAGAGAATGACTGACTTGCAATGGTAACATTCTTGGGTTTTTTCTAGTATGACTTGATGTTTAACTCCTTTCATAAAGGGAATTTATAAATGTGAAAGAAAATACAGAGAAAGAGGGAGAAAGATTGCAAACATGAATTTACTTTCAATAGTTAAAAACCTCATAGATTAATCCCGCTCCAGATTTTTGAGTGATGTCTTAAGAGAGAGAGAGAGAGAGAGAGAGAGAGAGAGAGAGAGAGAGAGAGAGAGAGAGAGAGAGGTGGTTGCTCTATGGTGAAGTAATTCGTGGTGGTGGTGGTGTTGCCAAATTACCCCATAATTAATTTCAGACCTCATTTAAACGGACTTTATAACGAAATATGTCACCGTATCGTCACGAAGCATTCGCTAAAGCGAATTCCGAAGGTAAGAATGAAGACGAAACGAACGAATTAAGGATGAAATTCGCATTTGAACGAATAAAACAAAAAAGGAAATACCGTATATGTTGACGTCGGGCTTAGCCATCAACTACTGTGCATGCAAGGATGGGGAAGGCATTCTCGGCTGCGGAAATCGAAACTCTGCTTATAGAAATTACCAATACAGCTTTTCAATATTGACTTTTATCGAGGTAATTAACGATTGTATTAATAATTATTATAAATTATGATTAAAATTCACGTAAATTTTGTTAAAATATTGATATTGTAATGAAAACAATTCTAATACAGTCAAACACATCTGTTTAATTTTTTATTATAGTGTTCGCCGTGGGAGGAGTTGAATGACACCACCAACAGAAAAGGTGGTTTTCTGCCCAAGCTATTCCCATAAAGTTACTGAGGAAAAGGTGAACAGCTCCGGTAAAAACGAAAACTTCACTTGTTTTGTCTGTGCCTGTATGGCTGTCACGGGGTAGGGGTTTGATTTTGAGTTATAAGCCTTCCTGGGGTGACATAGGGGATGTGTGCAAAATTTTGTCTGGGTCCGTCGAGCAGTTCAGATTTCTATAGCATCCAAACAAACATACAAACATTAACTTTTATTATATATATATATATATATATATATATATATATATATATATACATATATATATATATATATATATATACACACATATATATATATATATATATATATATATATATATATATATATATATATATATATATATATATATATATATATATATGAGGCATTACAGAATAACGTAAAGTGAAGTTTATTCAAACGAAATAAGAGAAAACAAACGCAGCACATGAAATATATATATATTATATATATTATATATATATAAATATATATATATATATATATATATATATATATATATATATATATATATATATATATATATATATATTTTTTTTTTTGTGTGCACTCCATCGTAAATCATTTCAAGTCAAAACTGTTATGGGAATAATAAAATCGCCTTACATACACACAGTAAAATATTATGGCAATGCTTTGGCATATTCAAAATAATGAAATGGTAAAAATACAATTGGATAATACAATGATATATATTGGCTTCAAAGACTCTGTAGAATATGGAATAAACAGAACCTGTTGTATGGCTTACGAATATGCCATATGAGCAATGACTGACCTCATGTTCTTGATGTTCTTAGCTAATAAAATATCTCATTATGTCCAGAAACTGCCAGTCTGTTTATGTGAAGTGTTTGCTGTTTCCTGCCACCACCAGGCGACTTATCTCAAAGTGGGTAACAGGGTTAGCTAACCCTGTTTACCTGGGGATTAATATTCCGCAACCTAATGTGCACGCCACACTACAAGATATACACCCAACACCATTGCATGGTATGGGAATGATTTCGCTTTTTTTTTTTTTAATAGTAACACTACTGTCCACAATGTTGGGAAACAGCAGACCTTATGTACTGTCAGAAATGGGACTATACGATGAAACTGGGGAAATGCAGAGGAAACTAAGGGACTAATATTGAGCACAGCCGATGCAAATGAATCGACGCTTCAGTAGCCCGTTCAGAGCCAAAGTCTATTAGTAGTTCTCTAACACGACCATAACATTAATGGAAATGCATTTCACATCTGGATGGGGGAACCACATCTTAATCAAATCCGATTTGGGAAATGCTAAGTTTTCTTGCAGTGAATCCAGTGACCCTGACGTGGGTGATGGAACTAGCTCAGGTACCAAGGAATTTCAGGTGAGTAACGAAGGGGCGGGGGGCGGTCTCGGCCGATAGCTATCAGGAGGCTATGAAGGGTTCCCTTCAAGAACCGAAAAGCAAGAAAAAAAATCAAAGTTGGGAGAGCTATTAACTTGAGCAGGCGTTTATCATGAATGACACTTGAACTGCTTTTGGAAAAGAAAACTTTGTTAGTGAAAAGGAGAGGCATGTACTTAAGTTTTAAGCCGCAAATGATTGGGTGAAAATGTCCTTTTGTGCAAATAAAGACGACTTCTTGATATAGGGAGGTTTAATTCATTGTCATCAATCCAGAGGCACAAAAAGGTAATATGAATTTCAGTACTCACCGTACTAAATATTCAGTAAAACGAATGACCTGAAATAGCTCTTCCTTTTCAAGTCCTTTTAATATGGGATAAAGGAATTCATCTTCCTCCCAGGCTCTTGCCGAGACATCTACAAGCGCGGAACCATTTTAGCCTTCTGCGAGCGAGGAGGATTATATCATAATCCTCCGCAGTTCATCTTTGATTCTCCTCCTGGATGCACTTTGCGTGTTTGAGGCTAAGTACATAAAATGACCCTTGAAACTCGAAGTAGTTACGTCAGAGGAAGACTAACACGAAAATGTGGCAGACTTAGTAACAGATGTGAAGAGCATGTCATGAATATTGATGCATGCTTGGTTACAGTGTACCGAAGATATTTTAGTATAAAAAAAAAACCTTAAGATTGCTTCTTTTCCTTCAACATGGATAAAATGCAGTCTACTGGGCCATTCGTGACGAATATGCATGCGAAATTGCAATATATTGCGGTCTGCAATGCGGCGTTTTGCCATACGGCAATATTGCAAGCACACTGTGTGTGTAAAGATATTTATATACTGTATGACACGTATGACAAATCACAGACATTCACACACACACATCGCAGATTACCTACTGATCATCATGACATGAATAATTACATTAACACAAACCCTGAAATTCTTTTTAAATGGAACTGAATATAAACACGACTGAAATAACCAGTGGGTATCTTATGAGTTAACACAGGTTGGCAAAATGGATGACAAAGGAATTATGTTAAATGTAAAATAGGCATTGATCTGATGATTCTGATGATTTTTTTTTTGCAAGGCCTATATCTTGCTGTAACAAGATCACTCTTCTACACGTTGAGAAATAAAGCTGAAATTTTCAAGGACCTAAAAGGTGCAGTGTGCTGACATTGACAGAGCAGTCAACCAGAGGCTCTGTCACAACCACAACTACCATCATTACAACCACTAACCCATTAATAAAATAAACAATCCCATTGATAAAATAAACAATCCTCGGTTGTAGTATCATCTCATTTTTATCATTCATGTCCATTTACTAGAGTCATGCTGAATGAGTAAAAAGTTTAGAGAGAGAGAGAGAGAGAGAGAGAGAGAGAGAGAGAGAGAGAGAGAGAGAGAGAGAGAGAGAGAGAGAGAGAGAATTCTCCTGGGAAGTCTGCTAACTTGTATTGCTTCTTTTGTATCAGGAATGCGGGGGTTTAAGCTGTGACTGTTTTCAATGGACAGTTATTAATAGTTTTATTACTGAATGTCTGTGGTGTTCACGGCTGGTGGCAATGCTATATGAGATGTCTGGTTACTTAATCAGAAGACAAATTTTTTGGCAATTTTTAATCGAATGGGTACTCCACTAGTTCAAAATATGGAGCTGGATTAGGCAGGCACAAACCAGGGACAGCTTTAGCTGACGATCTACTAAAATAATCAAAATGTGATCGTCATTTACTGCTCTGCCTGTTCACAGGTCCGCTGTAAGATTCTCATACATTTTGTAATGGAAATATTTAAAGTATAAGTCGAACTAATTTTTACGTGAGACATCGTCACAGTACTATTATAAAAGATTAGAAGATGCCAGACTGGAACTATCATTTGCCTAAAGGAAATCTGCATGGGGTTCCGAGCTCTGGTGAATAAGGGCTGTTATTTTTTTTATTGGTATTTCTTCCAAAAAACCATTCATGGTAGTCCATTTAATTTTGTTGAGTGGTATTTCCAAGCAGTCCTCTGCAGAAGGTTGCTGGATCAGATGTTCTCCTGCTTTGTCTTCAAGACATGAAGGGATGGAATACGTTATCTTCCATTTCCAGCATTGCCTAGAAAGTCTTCCCCTTCCGCCTCAGAGTTACAATAGCTTCAGGTATCTATTTCAGAAGGGTGATGTTAGACGATACTCTTACAAAGCTTTATGGGCTAAGTCAAGCTAACCGGGATTACAGAAAGACTGACTGATGCATCGGCTAGAAAACTACGGCAGTCGCAGCATCAAACTGGAATGCTGGAATCAGTATTTTGTTTACTATCACCGAATAAATTTCTTGCTTGAGATGAATAAAACACCCTCACCTCCTCCCTCTCTCTCTCTCTCTCTCTCTCTCTCTCTCTCTCTCTCTCTACTTATCTTAACAAGGATCCAATTATGCCTGCAAATAACATTCTAAATGTTTAAGAAGATATTTAGTTACTTTGCAGAAGAATAAAGACTTGAATTTCCAAAAAACTAAATGTAATGGGAATGAAATGCAAGTTTCCTTCTACATATCAAGATTAAAACCATAAAAAATAGCAGAAAGTTCAGTCAATAAAAAAAAAAGAAAGTCGACCTGGTGCGCAATAATGTAAGCAATAATTGGGAGGTGCTTGACTGATATATAGTCCAAAATAAACGGCACGGCTCTCCCATTTTTTAATTTGACCGGTATTGTTTCAGAAATGGCGGTATGGTATCGCGGGAAATGGGAATATTTTGATAGCTACCTGAAACGTAGGTTCTGTCATTAAATACGGTAGGACTCATTGAAATCAAAATGTGTTTTCCTGAATTAAAATATATTGGAGCCCAGTCTTATACAGCTTAGCGTAAGTGAAAAGTACTCGAATGCAATTTTTGTAGCGGAGCGTTCGCGAACGAAAGTGGAAAATACTTGCAAAATGCAATTTGATGCATTTCACTGCAACACGCGCAGTTGTTCATTTCCTCTCTTGCGTTGTAATGAATAATCACCGACAAAACATAATTCTCTGTTTCTCAGTTTATTTGTCTTGATGCGAATGCCTGTTGTCTCTATCCGAACTATAATGTCCTTCGTGTGACCAAAAAGCTACTGACTAGACACTCCTCTCTTGCCATCATTGACAACTGATCCTGTTATCTTGGGAGTACAAAAAAAAAAAAAAAAAAAAGTTTCATTGTGTTTGTTGGTAAGAGCGACAGCAGAAATAGCGACGTCGTGAGATCAGTTAACAACAGCAGTGTCGACTGCAAAGATTCACGCCATTTAATTATAACTTGATACTGCCAAGAACCCTTGCAAGAGTTCATGCACTGTCTGCAGCAGGCAAGGATATGAGGGTGTAATATTTCCATTGCCGATGAAGACCTGGTTTAGCTTAAGTCACTAATATGGTGAAGATATCCAAATATATATATATTTTCAATATATATTTATATTTACACCACTGTGAATTCCTTCACCAGTAATAGCTTTCACCGGCTTCCTATGGTAATTGACCTTGGCCTAGTGAAGAGAACCACGTAAAGTGGCTTTTGAAAGGGCAATGTGTCTTATCTAAAGGGAGTGGTGTGCGGTCTCCCTCGCCCAGTTACTAAAGTCCACCTCTTGGATGAAATGGAGATGGTCACCAACCGTATATTCCGCAATATCCAAAGAAGGCTCCCCAGAGAGAGAGAGAGAGAGAGAGAGAGAGAGAGAGAGAGAGAGTAATAAACCCAGCATCCTACCTCCTACCAGGATGAAGCTGATTCGCAGTCAAAGTAAATATCACTACTCCTAAGAAATAAAGAATAAGTTTCGGCTGAAAGAAGTAATAGTTAGAAGGAGCAGTGACTTTAGTTGACTGATACAGTAAATAAAACGTGGGCTAAGATTACCGACCAGAGGAGGAAGGAGTACAAGAGGGGTATGCAAAGTATCAGCATGCGTTCTGAATGCTTTCCACAAAAATCCACTTGTTCACCCTTTTACAAAGAAAGATAATAATATCAAGTCTTCAAAGAATCATCCCGCTGCTCTGGTTTCTGCTCTAAAACTTATCTAAAACGTCTGTCAGTTCCAATTTCTCAGTCACGTTTAAATCTCTTGGGTTCAGTACAACTCCCTCAAGGTAATACCCGATAAAGGAATCTCATTAAACAAACTTCCACACTTTACTTCTCATATTTGTACTCTAGTGTGCACCTATTCCGTATTTTTCAACGTTTTTGAAAATTAAACACCTGCTACCGCCGTTACTGCTGGTGTCCCTGTAATCTTTCCCCTCATGGTTGAAAATAACCACATTCTATTTTTTTAATCTCATAGAACCCATTGCTGAAACTTCAACATCCAAACTTATTCAGCCTTCAATATCCACACGCATCCAGATATTGGCAATAATCATAAATTGCCTCTTTTTGTCTTTCCACTCTGGGTTTGAGAAAATATCTGAAGATTAAGCTGGCAACTCATCCAAGTTTAATGCTCCAAGGAACGTTTTTATACCCATTCCATTAGACTTTTTTTTCTGCCGATAGTTATCTCTCACCTCGGTCAACTATGTTAGTGTTATTATAGCCTCTGGCTAAAAATCCGAATTTATCATGATGCTCGACTCAAGAAACACAAAAATGAAGTTGATGAGCCTATGTGTATTATATATCTGCTTTGTTTTTATTGGTATTCATTTCAGACAGATATCTGGTATGCAGGTGGGAAATCACCATTACCCCGTTCTTTCAGACATTTAAATGGATTTTAAGGAAAGTGAGGAAGCTAATTCCATTTTATCACACAATGTCCTATGGTTCCGTTATGTTGTCGACATATTTAGTTCGGAACATTCAGTTAGGCTTAGATCATACATTGACACTCTTGAATGGAGTGGTGCATTCGATTCAATTTACAACTGAGAGGGAAGAATATAAGACCATAGCTTTCATGGATGTCAAAACAATTACAAGTGACAGTATTTTAAAATGAAAAATTCAAAGTACATCGACAAGGTAGCAACGATAATCGCACTGTCAATTTGAGGTCTTTTCATAATTAGCAAGTAGAATAGTCATGAAATAAGATCTATGTTCATAAGAGCTCTTCATCCAGTGAGCCCTGACCTAACCCTAACCCAACAATTCAACCTAATGCGTTTTCACTTGGGGTCACTGAATGATGAATACGGGCTTATACTAACATAAACTAAATTGAAGCAATTTTAAGTTCATAAACTAGAGTTGAAATCAGAAAAGGTAAACATGGAAAACAATACTGTCATGAGGGCTTTCTTCCTCTCTTTCGCTGCATCATCTTCCTTTGGTTTGTTGTTCATCTAATTGCTCTATCTCCCCCTTATTCAACTCCTTGCTCTATCACCCCCTTATTCATCTCCTTGCACTATCACCCCTTTATTCATCTCCTTGCTCTATCACCCCCGTTCTCCAAATCCTTCCAACTCCCGCCGGATAATTCGCTATCCCAAATATTATTACCGAGTAGTTCAAAGAAACTCCGTAAAATCTACGCTCAGGTTCTTCACAATATTATATCAAGCATTAATTAGACATTAATAATCTTTATACAATGTATCTATACAAACGCAATGCCGTATGCAATGTATTTTGTTAGGTAGCATGAATTTCGTAAGGTTAGTTTTAGTGAAAGGCTGTCCGACGTCTCTAACGAACTTACGAACATAATTGAAAAAGCATTTCTCAGGTTTTAAAGATGCGTTGCAATAAAACTGCGTTATTTACGTGACACTGATTTCATTGCATAGACATTTTTCACACCAAATTTTGGACAGATCGTTTTGACTCCAATTTACAAAAAGCTGATATGAATCTATGCATGTACGTATGTATGTATATTGTATATATATACATATGTAAATATACTGTATATATATATATTCATGTATACAAGTATATTATATAATATATATATATATATATATATATATATATATATATATATATATATATATATATATATATATATATATATTCATATATATATATATATATTATATAATATATATATATATATATATATATATATGCTTAGTTTAGATGCAAATGTAATAAGCTTGCAAAGGTAGGTGTTGTGTGACTGCACAAAGGGAAACGCCTGAGGTTAATTTTTTTTATAGTCTCTGTTTTCAGCATTTGCGCTGCCTGTTCAAATATTCAAGTCCTGATAATTCCATGTGCGTTGAAAAAAAATTTTTGTTTCATTTATTTAAAATTTAATACCCCTCATCAAAAACGTTGGGCCAGGATCAAGCTATAAACGTTGTTCGCACAAAATATACCTGTTTTTCAATAATTCCCTCTAGTAATGATTTCTACCTAAACCATTCGAGTGTGAAAATCGATACATATTTAAAAATAAAACCTGAAAACGACAATATTCGCCACTTCATAATCAGAGCGGTGTGTGCAAAAGAGGAGAAATATTACCCGATATCTGGGAATTAACTTAATATTACTGCGCGAAAAAAATATTACTGAATCTTTCTTTAATGACAGTGCAAACAGATTCTTTTTTTATAACTTTGACTTTTCGACAGTCTGCTCCATCACGACTAACTACGCCTGTAAAGATATTCCTGGTACAGTAGATATATCACTGGGATATCTTCTATTACAAAGTGATGTTTCACTGATACTGTACACGGTTGGTTCCCAATTACGTGGGCATCGAACAGTCCAGTTAAAATGTGGCAAAGTAATATTTTGCCTTTGTGGTAATTGTAACAGAAATTTAAATCCTTCGATGTACTTCATTTCGTGTGTGTGTATCTTATCAGTCCAACTAACTTCTATGCAAGCAAATAGACGATCATTATCTCCAAAACTAGGTAACATAATCCTGCCACTTTGAATGACCGGGACAAATATCCACAAACTATAATTTAAGCAATTTTTACTCCAAATTTGGAACACATTCTAATAACAACAGGGACGTTCCTGGGATGCGAGCGGTCCAAATGAACTGCCCTAAAATCAGTTCACGTATTACAAAGGGGATAAAGTTGCATGTATTTTCTTACATTCTGTTATACCCGCAGCCTTCTTTGATAGAGGCAACGCTCCCCAAAGGCAGAATATTCGTGATCGTAAGTAGAACGCTCGATTGATTGATTGCTGAACTGTTGTTTTAATATGGCGTTACATCACAGACCCTCGGCGAACAAAGTAATATATTTTGGTCGAATAGAATTGGTATCAAGCTGGATTGTTTAAACTTGTAAGGTATGTTGGTTCACTGTAATCGACAGACAAAGCTTCAACCCCTCCCCACACACACACACACACACACACACATAAACTCATATATATATTTATAATATGTATATACATATATATATATATGTGTGTGTATGTATGCATGTATATAAACACATTTTGACACTTACATAATTATACTTTTGAGAATTACGCTGCAAATAACCAATTTATGTCGAATTGACTTTACCTTGGGAATAACAGACACAAAGGGTAATATTATATATATATATATATATATATATATATATATATATATATATATATATATATATATATATATATATATATATATATATATATATATACATAATATTATTTAATATATATATATATATATATTATATATATATATATATATATATATATATATATATATACATACATATTTAATGAAAAGCATTATGATATATATATATAATATATATATACAATATACTGTACATATACTTGTATATATATATGAAAAGCTAGTAATGCATTTCTGAGTTAGCTTGAGATATTCTGGGCAAGTGAAATGCTTAAGTCAACCCCTACGTGTTTCCTGATTAAGGCTTTTCTGTTGACGAGTCAATGTGTCAATGCCGAGACAATCCGTGGGCGATCTTGCCTTCTCATGGAGACAGTTCGTGACCCTTTGATGTTCTGTGAACATCGGAATGCGCCCGGAGAAGTGTTCGTTCGCGAGTGCGTTTCCAATGGCGGGTCATGAAAGGTGTAAATTGGTAATTTTGAGTGCAGGTCACTCAATCGGGGCTGAGGTTTTGAAAGTGTAGCTCCCTGTCTGGAGGACTCTGAGTTCTGCCTAAGAGGCGAGAAAAAGACTTTGATTTCCAGAAACTCGAAAGGGTTTTAGTATATTTTATTTTATGTCTCTCTCATTCTTATTGCATTTTTTAAATACCATGTGTGCTTTTGAGGTACCATGGGAGATCTCCCACATTCATTTATTTTCTGTGCATATTTTAAAAGTGTTCTGTTTTGCCTCTTCAGATGTGTCGTGAATAGAGGTTAAATAGATGGAGGCAGATGTGACTTATCATGACCTCGGTCATGCTGACTTATTTTGACTCTTATACTGTAGAGACTCATTTAGTGGAAGTTGATTGCACCATGATATCTTATTTGGTTATTTTGAGGATACTAATTCTGGGACGTATATATCCCCAAGTCATTTCTATTTCATTTCAAACCACTTGCCATGTTAAATTACTGAATAAATTATATTTTTTGTAGTCATGCTTTTGCTATTCTTCCCTAGTTCAGTTAGTGACTTGGATAACGAGAGAGAGAGAGAGAGAGAGAGAGAGAGAGAGAGAGAGAGAGAGAGAGAGAGAGAGAGAGAGAGAGAGAGAATGAACTGACCCAGTACGCAGACTGGCCATTGCTACTGGAGAATCTTTGAGAAATAAGTTGATATGACATTGTTCTTAAAACAGATGTGGAAGGGGGGGTTATGACCCTATCTGACCTTGTATAATAGGGCGTAATATATATATATATATATATATATATATATATATATATATATATATATATATATATATATATAATATAATATATATATAATATTATTTAATGCATAAGTTCTGCTACCTTAGCAGTATTCAAACCTGCGGATCTTTTTTTTATTGTAGAAATTAATGAGTGGCCATAGCCACTCAGCTTATCAGAGAGATATAAGTTCATTTCGACTCTGCTGTCCATATTCATGTCTAATTCAGGTTAAGCACTTAGAAGCGAAATCATGAATCCCACTTCCATTTCCATCTTCTTAAGTACATCATCTATCATGAATGTTTTTTCTTGTCAACTTTTTCCTAGCACACATTCAGATTCTCTTTTGTTTAGTATTTTGACCCTAAGCTGAATTCTTCAGTGTCATAAAAATAAAGAAATGGAACAAACCACGTTTTCTAGGAGTTTGGTAATTATCCGTTTGTACATAATAAAGCCATAGGACTTTTTTAAAATGTAGATTCAACAAAAAGTCATAAGCAACAACTTTGTAAAATTATGGAGTTATTAATGAAAGTTGGAAACCGGAAAGTATTCCGATTCTATTGCAAGCATTTTGTAGGGGCCCAGAGGAAAAACGTTTTAGCTATAAAGTAACAGACTTGGTCACAAAAACTTCGATTTGTGTTTTAAGTATTATTTTCCACTTTCCATGATCACAGACATGTCATGTCATTATGTTACATTTATTTCTTGAATTTCCGTCGCTAATTCAACGATCTTGCTCATTACAACACCGCCATCCGATTATCATATATTTCTATGCGTGTCTGTTTGAGTAATAAAAAAGTATTAATAAATAGAATGGCTGTCTAGTTCGAAAACAGAACTTGCTCATTAAGGACGCAACTCGATGTTTGGTTTACTTACTTTTATATCTAGTGCTGTTCATGGACTGCAGGTAAGCTTTCGACTGATATAAATGTTGTTTACATTATTAGAGCTACTACGTCAAGCATAACAAATTTCATGACATCCTGTACAGCGACGAACATTGTTGAAACGAAACACGCAGTAAAGTTGAGAATGACCTGTCCTTTCAAAGTGTTTAATTTCAGCTTATATTCTTACCTGAATTTATCTCGCCGGGTGCGGAAGTAAGAATAACTAAATGGGTCTGATACAAATAGCATTCTACATGTCCACAAACGCAGGGTCCCCGAGTACCAGACTCAATTTGAATTCCATGACATCTCATTTCCCTTAGTCTTCCAGTTTCCCATTTGCTTCCAGATGACTGACTGAGCGGAGCGTTTCTGGCGGCTTCGGGCTCATTTCATTCGGCAACTTTTGTTCCGTCGCATCTTCACACTTGGCCTCTGTGCAGCCTCTTCTTACGCCTTCTGGTTTTGCGTCCCTTGACGCTATTTTCTGCTCCACAAAATATGAGTAATATTTTTTTTATATCGTTATTACCACTCACTTCGCTTCTTTATTTGCATTTTCATTACAGGTCAGACAAACATTCTGCTTACCTTCACAGCTTCCAACAATATTACCCCGGCGTCTTCTAACGTATTCTTTGTTTTCAGTTATCACACAGCTCTGTCTAACTGGTTAATTTCACCTACGTCTCTCCAGTCAACCAAATTCATCATTAATTTGTACTAAGTTGGGTGCGGTTTTAAATAGCGGATGTGCTACTGCACTTTCAAGAACACATACTTCTTCAAACTCTTGTCTTACCAAATATTTAATTCATATTTGGCATTTGTAATTCCAGGATCTTTTTGGACCTTTTTCATTAGATGGCACATTCGAATGTTCTAAATAGTTTGCTAATCTCTTCTTCTTTTTATTCATTTGCTCACCAGTTATATTGATTTCTAGTTCATTCGTACCGTTTACTAAACAATGGTATGAAACTTGAATATCCATCTTCATTTTGACTAGTTTTTCCATTTTTTCCAGCGTTTGATTATTAAATGGAAAATTCCATAGCTTCGTAAGACCCTTAGTGAATACTGTGATTTCACTTTCTGCCTAAACCTGAACCTCCCCCTTGCAGCAAAATAATCTTATTTCTGTACAATAATTCAAGCAACATCATAATTACCCAAGAACGCTGAAGTTCTTTGATAGTTTGTCAGTAATGAATGCCTAAGCATTCATGTAATGGAAATAACGCCCCCAAAACCATCACATATAATTCTGTAAGTTAATATTCAAAGAACCCACGTATCCTGAAACTTGAAGAACTGTGTGGAATCTGCTTTTCCTAAAGCCCAGAGTGAATTAACGTTGTGCAGAAGGATACTGTTACTGGTATTCAGAGAAACAATATAATCTTTATTGTTTTGAGATAGAAAATGCCATTAAAACTTTTACACTTATTGGAATAACAGACCCGCTGATATGCCTGGATCCAAGCTCCGTCGTTTGAGGGCTGTGCTTTGTTATAACTTTTGTTCAGGAACTTGTCACTAACCAACTTCAGAGTCTTCCATTTTGTGTCCGTTTTGCTTCCTGAAAGCCATTACTTTCACAATCATAAATTAAGAGCCACAGCATTCAGAAATTTCCCTTACTTTTGTACCTTCAGGGAATGAGATAACTTTTCTAACTTATTTGTTATCAGAGACTTCTCTTCCTTTTGTACCTTCAGGGAATGAGATATTACGTTTCTAATGCATTTGTCAAGAGAGAGACTGACAGGACTCACGTTTATGGAGGTTTGTCATCTCAGGAAATGAATGTGGCACAAAATTTCTGCAAAAAAAAAAATAAATAAATAAAAATAAAAATAAAAAAAAAAGATTAGCATCTCCATATAGTCACTCAATAAACAAACAAGTTGCCCTTCTGTTATGTTGCTTCTTACTTGATACATTTTCCCGTGTTTGTAATTCGATCTGTCGAGAATTTCCCCAAACCCATTCGTCAATACCTTGACTTTGATGGATAACTTCGCGGTAGTTGCCGGTCGGGACTAATGGTCTGAGACTTTGACAAAATAACTGACTTTATCATTTTCTCAGAGTTACTGAGAATTCTCACGGGTACTGCAGTTTCTTATTACGAGTGAATTCTGGTCTACAATGTAAATGCAATAGGAATATAATTTTATAGCAGAAACAAGTGAAGATAAAAGGTATATCTATATATTAAAGTTAAGTAAGTCCTCCTGGGTCTCTGTAGGCTCATAAGGCATATATACTACTGATTTTTTTTTTTCATCTCAGCTTCACCAGTTATCTTGCTTATATACCGCAACACATGGTGATAGAAAATTTTCATCTAGGTACATGATTTCACATGCATGTCTAAGTATCCATTCATAATATTTCACTGTGAATTGCAAAGTTAAATGAAAAACATATGTGTGTATGTTGCATATATATATATATATATATATATATATATATATATATATATATATATATATATATATATATATATATATATATAAGTTTCTCTTTCATACATCGGTACTGATGACAATATAATCACGCGTAAAAGTGATTACAATTTCATCATTAACGACGTGCGAGATAGCTTTCTATGGGTGTATACTTGAAGCAAGTACGCCCATAAGTGACACTGACTTCCATCCGGGAGGAAAACAGTTTGCTCCCTATGTGTGGTTAGTAAAGTTGTATGCTTGCTACTTGGAAGACTGGTTCAAATCTGTCAGAGTTCAATTCTCTGAATTACTAGTCAGTTACATCATTTATATTTATATATATATATATATATATATATATATATATATATATATATATATATATATATATATATATATATATATATATATATATATATATATGTATGTATGTATGTATGTATGTATGTATGTATATATACAGTACAGTATATATGTGTATATATATATATACTCTGTATATATAAGGCAAATGCCACAGAGGAAAATTGAAACAACGGAGTAGTTGCTAGGCCTTTCAACACATGGTCCTTTACTAGCAGACTGAAGAGAAACATAAAAGTAAGTTTATGCGAGAGCTTGTATAATTGACAGATGGCATAGAGGTATCCCTGAGGATGGGGATTATAATGAACAGATGCACCTGGAATCCAACACATTTGAAGAATTAGTGGACCTACCAAAACAAATGTAAATCTTTGAGAGATTTGTAAAAAGATGAGGTCTAACTGGCTCAAAAGCAGGGAGAAGTCAATTAAAGGATTATACAGGGGAAGAGGCTAACCACCAAAAATGACCTTGGAATGAATAAGCTGATTACATATTTATAAAAGTACAACACTTAATATATTCTCCTTTTGGCAAACAAACACAATTTTGCAAAATGAACATTTTCAAAAACTATTAAACATACAAATACATAGAAAATATACACATAAGGTAACTAATTAGTAATTAAGTCAGTGATTTTATCGTTAAGATCATTCTTGAACATTTTACTAATACAGGGGTCCAAATAATACATGCCAGGGCTAAGGTTGAAATTACAGCTGGAAGTACTTTAAGCTGTATAATTGCAGATTCTAAAAGATTTCGTGAAGAGAAATCTTTCAATCTGGCAATCACTGAACTGTCAGTCCAATTGATCCTGTGAGAGTTTTCACTTAAATGAATAAATATTACACTGGTTGTTTGCCCAGTTTTGACAGAATACTTGTGCTGCTTAATTCTCACTTCTAAATCCTTACTGGACTGACCTATATAAAAATAAGAGCAGTCCAAGCATGGAATTTTATACATTATATGTTGTTGCTTTCCTCAGAGCTATTTTTATTAACATCCCTTTAAGTGTGTTATTATAGGAAAAAACCACGTTGACATTAAAAGATTTTAACAATGATTTTATGGTTTCAAAACAACTAAAATAAGGCACGCTAAGAATGTTCTTAGGGGTTTCTTTCTACACGTTACTTTTATTATAAAACTTTTTGTGGGCTTTATTATAGCAAACATGTAGTATATGTGAAAGGTAACATAATTCTGTCCCTATTTTTCTTTTGTACTCAGTTTCTTGATCCAAATGCTGGGAACTGACAATGCACAATGCTCGTAAAAAAAAATTGATATTTTGAAAAGAAATGGACATACGTTAAGTTGTTGGTTGGTTTCCTATAAATACTGAATTTACATTGAAATGGTTTTCCATGTATCAAAACATCTGAGAAAGGGAGGCAATTATCTTCCAATTCTACAGTAAATTTTATGGATGGTACCTGGTTATTCAAATTAGAGTGTAAATCATTTACATCAATACCAGCAGGCAAAACAACTAAAATATCACATCACTGTCTTGACTAAAACTAACGTTAATACCAAAACAATCATCACTGTAGAGGCTCCTTATTTCTCTCAGTAAATTATCTTTAATACTATACAGTCTCAACACCCTGTCGTTTCTGTCGAAAGGTTCGTGTACGCCACATAGTTTTTTTCCGTTTTCTTTCAAACGTCTCTTTTAACTGTTTCATAAAAAAAAATCAACTTGACCAACACATCCTCTTGCTTTCCTAACCACACACTGTTACCTCACTCTCAGTCCTGTATTTGTTTGTGTTTGTGTGTAAAGGTCTATACAGAGCGAACTCCACTAGATTCAATTTTGGAACAAATAAATTGGAATGAGGTTGATAGCCCCATGCCTTGTCCTTGGATGTTCAAGGGATTATTTGCTGAGGGCGTCAGGAAATGCATAGGTGTTACCTACTTGAGAACTGACCGAAAGACCTGTCGAATACAGTTATGATAATGTACATAATTAAAGCTACATATGCATACTCTTACCGGATTCAGTAGGTTGGCTGGTATTGCTGGGAGATGACACCACCATTGCTAGACAAGACAGCTGTAGAAGCATACGAATCCACCCACAGTAGTAACTGTATTTTGTCATCTGGGGAAGAAGGAGAAAAGACTTCAATTATGTGATTAACGAAAAAGGAAGCAAAATAGTAGTTCCCATAATTCCTCATACAACCTTACACTTCTTTCAGGGTCTGTATGATTTGAAAAATTGTACAAATATATTGTGATGCATCTTCAGTCTCTCTATTCTCACAAGTTTATTTCAAAGATACAAATACAATGAAATCACAACTGCTCCTGAGGTCTTTTGTTGATATTTTCCGAGATATGGCTGACATGTGCGGCTTTATAATGTAAAACAGTGTATCACAGTTAATAAAAATGGATTTCCCTTAGTCGAATGCCATTTCTCCCAAGAAGGATTAGCTTCTGAGAAAATTTGGACCTCAGTCACTGAATGCTGAACCAAAAAGTAAGGCCACTGAACAAAAAGACTTCCTGGACATTCACAGCCTCTTCAAACAAATACAATGCAGTCTAAGCCTCAGCTTCCGACCCCTCCGGTATATAGCTTCTACACGGTACTCTTCATACCTTCCTTCCAATGACATCTGAATTTAGACCTTTCTGATCATTCCATCTTCTCATAGTCTCACCGCACAAGGAAACAACTTCAGCACATTCTCACCATTTTTTCCCGTTCAGTCATCTTTTCAAAAATTCTTCACATCTCGATGCTTCTCATTCTTTTACTCTATATTCTCAAAAACTACAGCCAATTTGTCTCATTGCTATGTTTTATTTCTGTTTTGGTTTTTCCTTGCTCATCAGTCCCTTCCTGTATTTCAAAATGCGTTTCAGTGTATACACATTTTCAACAGACTCCCTCACAAACTTCTTAGTCCTCCAGTTCTGTAATTAGCCAATTTTTATTGTTTATTTTTTATTTTCATATATATATATATATATATATATATATATATATATATATATACATATATTATATATATATATATATATATATATATATATATATATATATATATATATATATATATATATATATATATATATATATATATATATATATATATATATATATGTATTTGTGTGTGTATATTTGTGTGTGTATTAGTTACTTTCATCTTAATTAATGTCCTCTAACTCCCTTTCATCCTCTTCCATAATGTACGTTGGTCGATTTTATCAGAAGCCTAATATATTTAAAACTAAAATGATTTTCTTAGAATTTTGGAACCCAACAGCAGTCTCTTAAAAGCAACTTTATTCATATAACCTTTCATGCCCTCTTCCATAATATAAATACATTCACCTAGACTCCTGCCTCATATTTCGTTTAAAATCCTTACTTGAATGTCAAAAGGTAGTTATGTGGTAAGTATTCAGTAGGCATACATAATACTCGCTCGACTTTTTATTTTAACCTTGTAAAAAACCAGGAAAAAGGAAAAGAAATAATTTCGCACCTCTTATAAACTATCACTCAGAGGGACGTGACTGACCTAATCTAATCGGTAAATGAATTAGATTCTCCAAAACAACAATGGCCGGTCTAATCAGTACATGATTTAGATTCTCCAAAACAGCAATGGAGTTATAAAATATTCATCTCTAAAATATAGAGTGAATATATTATAGGTGCTTTATTGTAATATATTCACCTCTAGCATTTTTTCCCTCTAAAACAATTTGAGTGATTTATGTTCATCCTCAATATTCACCTCTCAACGATTCCGAGCCTCTCCCCTTCCACCTCTTCAGTCACCTCATATTTTGAATATTCACTCTACAAAGTCAGTATATCAACGTACAGTTGTTTTTCAGGGTAATTTGTCGTAGTTATGTACGTGCAGTTTTGGACGATGGGGGGTCTTTCTTATGTAAATATATGTTATTTTTAGGTATGGTGGAACAGTTTGAGCTTGCATTCATGGTCCTTTTGCTCTCAAAATTTATGCCTTAATTTTAATTTCATAAAAGCAGTATTTTTCTGTTCTCAAACTTTGTTCTTTTTCCCTACTTATTGCATTGTTCTTTTCTTTTTTCTGTCACTGTAAAATCCCATCCAAATTATCGTTCACTCGTGCCTGGAGATAATGGAAAGTTAAAAACTAGAAAAAACTTAACGAAATTATAAAGAAGTTCTTTAAGAAACATTTTGAGAAAGAAAAGAAAATTGCGTGTGTACCAGATGTCTGTTGCCGCCGCCGAGTTGGATTCACATCAGCCGCAAACAAGATGACTTCCAGGGAAGCGCCCTTCTTTCGCTTCCAGTAAATATCTGCGACTAACAAGTTAAATTGGAAGCCAAATTGTTCTGCCAGATTACTTTCTGACGTATTCATTACAATCCTCATTTCAATTTTTATAATTACAGTAATCCAGTTCAGTTATATAACGCATCATGATACACAGATCGAAACGCAATCTAAATTTTTCTTTGAAAACCGTACCGACGCACTTATACATCTAATTAAAAATTGGTTTAAATTGCCAGTCCCTTTGACTGATTAATTATAGGATATGAGGGCAGATATCGCTCGGTACTCACGCGTTTCACAGGAAAGGAATGTAAATTTATAGTACTGAATTTGAAGGGAAAATGTTCCTTTGATATGCCGCACTGGGACCTGATAACATACAATGTGTTACCTACATGCCATACAGGAATATGTTGCAAAGTTAATCTTGAGGTTATTCAACCTTCCAGTTGCTGCTGCTTACTGTTCATGGGCTCCTTTCATAAATCTTAATATAACCAATCACGAATTATCTATTGATAGAGAAGCTTTAATCAATTTATTTATATAATTCTTACTAATGCACCCGATTCCATCGGCTGTCATATAACCTAAGCCATCTGAGAGGGACTGTTCTGATCTTCAACATAAAACTTACGAGGATTTCGTAAGTTTGGTGATGAAAGGTTCCTAAAAAGTTGGAAATATCCTTGCAGTAACTAATTCTTCAGAAATGGTAATGTTAGTGCAATATTAACCATGGTCTTCCAGGGATCCTTCAAGTTTACTACTTTTCATGACTGATGTTTTTCCTCTTTATTTAGAACTACACACACCCACACACACATATATATATATATATATATATATATAAAATATATATATATATATATATATATATATATGTGTGTATGTGTGTGTGTGCACACACACACACACACACACACACATATATATATATATATATATATATATATATATATATATATATATATATAAAATATATATATATATATATATATATATATATATATATATATATATATATATGTGTGTTTGTGTGTGTGTGTGTATATATTTGTATGTAACTATATATAACTATATTTATGTACGTCTTCTGTTACTCATTTACGCTTAAATATTCTTATATTGACAAATGTTAAGAATATATACGAGTATACAAAAAATACAACACATTATATATTGAATATATATATATATATATATATATATATATATATATATAAATATATATAATACACACATTATATATATATATATATATATATATATATATATAAATAATATATAAATACATATATAAATATACATATATTATATATATATATATAATAATATATATAATATATATTATATATATATATATACACAGTAAATCTTTACTTATATGTATGTATAAATGTATGTGCGTGTATATATACTGTATATGTGTGTGTGATAATAAAATTACTAATGTACATATTCATGTTACGGCATTGCAAGGGGCGAGAACAGCAACAGCTCTACAGAGGGTTTGGAAGTGAGGAAGGAATGCTCATGATGCAAACTCCCCTTTAGGCAATCGAATTGAGATGAATTCTTGTTGTTAGTTCATTTTACGTGAATTAAGAAGACTTTAATGGGCGATAAATGTGAAAATACGGCAAAGAATGAAGATGGTATAAGTGGAATGATGGATTAGTATGTTCTGATATACTTTGGTCAGGTGGGAAAACTGGAAGAGAATATATTGGTACAAGTGGTGTATAATTCTGAAGTCTTGGAAAGGTGAAAGAGTGCGAAGCAGAAAATGCCGGGTAGAAGATAAGGTGTCTGAATGGAAGGGATTTGTATGGAGCTCAAAAGTATATGTTAGGTAGAAACGGGCACTAAATTCTACCTGAATATTTTGCAGAGGCTTCCTGCGTGATCCTACAGGTGAAATATGAATATTGCAGAGACTGTTGTGCTGCCTTAACCTTGGTCATTCATAAATAATAAAATGGATTATTGGTCAATATTAATAATATATATTAAACTTCAACGACATTTTGGCAAGTATAGCTGGATGAAAGGAATTGTCGAAAACAGTTATGAAATTTCGCTCGACCCGGAGGTATTGAAAAATACGGAATATATAATTCAACAGACACTGGCTATTGCCTCATAACCACATTTTTCCTCCGTGTGAATTGACCCATGGCGGAGTGCTCCAGTTTAAAAAAAAAAAAAAAGAATAAAAGATAAACGCACAAAAAACGTCACGCTAAAAATTTCTTTTGTGCGATTTTCTCTTTTATATCCTCTTTAAAATACATCTTAATTTTTACGGGTTATTAGTTTTTATTTCCAGTTTATTGAAACTTTAAAAATAATTGTCTATAATTATAATTCTGTGATTTTTTCCTTGTCTTTTCTCAAAGCATTATGAAAAATCTCTACCTGTTTTCTGGTACTTTTTTGGGTGAATGCCACAAGAACACTAATTATTTATTTCTAAATTGATGATTTACTTCAGAGGTAGATTTTGACAAAACTTTTTATCATTGGCTTATCCAAATATTCCACTGCAAAAATCTGTTTGTAGTTGGAAATCTTTAAACATTAATTTACCTGTGACCATCATCATGGTGTCTATAATATATTGTGGCTAAGTCATCTATAACTGCCATTACCAATTGTAATAAATTTATAAACCTCTGCGAATAACGCTTAGTAAAATTTTCTGGTTCCTTCATTTGTACTTCTGGAATCAAGCTTAAATATTTCTCAAAATAAAAATAATAAAATAGCAGCACAATTCAGTGATTAGATATTGTAATTGTATGTTAGATGTGATATTAAAATTTCACAAACAAATACGAACAAGTAAAAAATACGCCGAAGTTTCTTCGGGGCAAGTGAGTTTTCTGTACATCGTATAAGCAAGGCCACCGAAAACAGATCTATCTTTCGGTGGTCTCGGTATAATGCCGTATGAGCCGCAGGCCATGAAACTTTAACCACGCGCCGGTGGTGGCCTATCCTATATCGCTGCCAGAAGCAAGAGTATGGCTGATTTTAACCTTAAATAAAATAAAAACTACTGAGGCTAGAGGGTTGCAATTTGATACGTTTGATGATTGGAGGGTGGATGATCAACATACCAATTTGCAGTCCTCTAGCCTCTGAAGTTTTTAAGATCTGAGGGCGGACAGAAAAAAGTGCGGACGGACAGACAAAGCCGGCACAATAGTTTTCTCTTCAGAAAACTAAAAACGATTGACCTAATAATTACGCCAAGGTCAAACCTCTAGATTTAGCAATATTTCGAAGTCTCCAGAAAGACCCCGTGTAAGAGGGGCCTAGCCATCTCAGGCACATGTCACTGTTTACAAGTTAGTGATTTTTTCCCTTGAATTTGTGTGGGGAGGAGGGTAGGGAGTTGAAAGGGTTGACAATTTACCTCTGTTTCTGACATTCTTAAGACCTATTTACCTAGTGGCTGACATTCTTAAGACCTATTTACCTCAGTAGCTGCCATTCTTAAGACCTATTTACCTCAGTAGCTGTCATTCTTAAGACCAATTTACCTCAGTAGCTGGCATTCTTCATACCAATTTACCTCCGTAGCTGACATTCTTAAGACCAATTTACCTAGTAGCTAACATTCTTAAGACCTATTTACCTCAGTAGCTGCCATTCTTCAGACCAATTTACCTGTAGCTGGTATTCTTCAGACCAATTTACATCAGTAGCTGGCATTCTTCAGACCAATTTAACTCAGCAGCTGACATTCTTCAGACCTATTTACCTCAGTAGCTGACATTCTTTGGATCAATTTACCTCAGTAGCTGACATTCTTCAGACCAATTTACCTCAGTAGTTGCCATTCTTAAGATCAATTTACCTCAGTAGCTGACAATCTTAAGACCAATTTACCTCAGTAGCTGACATTTTCAAGACCTATTTACCTCAGTAGCTGACATTCTTAAGACCAATTTACCTCAGTAGCTGGCATACTTAAGACTAATTTACCTCAGTAGCTGACATTCTTAAGACCAATTTACCTCAGTAGCTGACATTCTTAAGACCAATTTACCTCAGTAGCTGACAATCTTAAGACCTATTTACCTCAGTAGCTGACATTCTTAAGGCCAATTTACCTCAGTAGCTGACAATCTTAAGACCTATTTACCTCAGTAGCTGACATTCTTAAGACCAATTTACCTCAGTAGCTGACAATCTTAAGACCTATTTACCTCAGTAGCTGACAATCTTAAGACCTATTTACCTCAGTAGCTGACATTCTTAAGGCCAATTTACCTCAGTAGCTGCTTTCATAAGACCACTTTACCTCAGTAGCTGACATTCTTAAGGCCAATTTACCTCAGTAACTGACATTCTTAAGACCAATTTACCTCTGTAGCTGACATTCTTCAGACCAATTTACCTCTGTAGCTGACATTCATAAGACTAATTTACTCCAGTAGCTGACATTCTTAAGACCAATTTACCGAAGTAGCTGACATTCTTATGATCAATTTACCTCTTAGCTGACATTCTTAAGACCAATTTACCTTAGCAGCTGACATTTTTCAGACCAATTTACCTCAGTAGCTGACATTCTTAAGACCTATTCACCTCAGTAGCTGTCATTCTTAAGACCAATTTACCTCAGTAGCCAACATTCCTAAGACCATTTTACCTCAGCAGCTGACATTCTTTAGACCAATTTAACTCAGTAGCTGACATTCTTAAGACCAATTTACCTCAGTAGCTGACATTCTTAAGACCAATTTACCACAGTGGCTGACATTCTTCAGACAATTTACCTCTGTAGCTGACATTCTTAAGACCAATTTACCTCAGTAGCTGACATTCTTAAGACCAATTTACCTCAGTAGCTGACATTCATATGAACTCATCTTGGAGGTAAACGCAGCTTCACTTCCAAGTCGAGAGAAACCCGACTTCGTCCGTGTCACAAAATCTGCCACTTTGGTGGAAATGCCTCGAGGCCTCGAGATGACGCGCCACTGGAAATTAATTAGGAAAGAGAAATGGCATAAAAAATTTCGTTTGACACTTTTACCGGAAGATTTTTCCACCTTGCCAAATTTCACAGAGATCTGATTCAAGCGCGTGATTACTTCTGTTGTTCATAACGACCATCATGATATTAATGCATAGTAAAAGAATAAATAACAAGTGTATGTTTGGGATTTTCATAAGCGGTTACGGAACGGCTGCATGTCAGAAAATACTATAAAAAAATTCGGAAGGAGAAATTCAAAGTTTTAATTACATGACAGACGAATATAAACCAAATTCCCTGAGAGAGAGAGAGAGAGAGAGAGAGAGAGAGAGAGAGAGAGAGAGAGAGAGAGAGAGAGAGAGAGAGAGAGAGAGAATATTTTAATGACTACGAATGACGGATTTCAAATCTCCTGATGTCAGCACTGAACGGAATTTCACTTTTCTCCACTATCGTATTCGCTTTGTACGAATTCTTCATTTAAATTTTTTCAAACGCCTTGTCGACAATTCTACTGGTTTTATATTCTCCTCTAAATCATTGATAATATGATATTCATAATCCATATTTCTGATCGTTTTTTTAATTTTTTTTTATATTTGAAACTTTTTTTTAGGTAGGACTCTAAAATATTCAAGTTTTCTTGATTTAGTTGACCAGTTTGATGAAACATGGCTAGGAAATCGAAAACATAACTTATACAGGAATTTAATAAAACCCACAATGATGTATGTGAGCAAGGCTGTATTTTTCAAAATACGAAAATGAATAAAAATGGAAGCTTTCGACCGTCTTCTTCAGCTCCCATTTCTATTCATTTTTGTATTTTGAAAAATACAGCCATGCTCATATACATGATTGCGGAATTTTACTAATCATTTCCGGTCACAGTATAGTGATGCACCATAGATACATGAATTTGTCAAGATTCGAAGAGAGAGAGAGAGAGAGAGAGAGAGAGAGAGAGAGAGAGAGAGAGAGAGAGAGAGAGAGAGAGAGAGAGGGTGGGGAGGGGGGGGGGAGAGACTAATTTTAAGCAGCCGGTTTCCAAAACTGCTGCATATTTTTCAACAGTAGTAATGTACCTCTCGAGTAATTAATCCGAACAAAAAAGTACCATAGTGGTGGAAATATTCGCTAATTTCCTCAGACCAAAATTATGACCATGAAAAAACTGCCAGTAGCGTTGATTTGGAACGAAAATAATTAGGTAACCCTGATAAAAGTAGGTTTCACGAAAATTCGAAACGAATAATGATCCATGATATAAAGTACGATTTATAAGTTTGTGTGTGTGTGTATATATGTGTATATATATATATATATATATATATATATATATATATATATATATATATATATATATATATATATATATATATATAGGTATATTTAGATGTACATAAATATATAGAATCCAGTAGAGACACTTAAGCTCTGGAGGAAGATAGCCGCACGTGGAGTACCATAATTGTCAGGGGGATGGCGGCCACATTGGAATGTGTAGAACATAACATCTTCAGAAGGCCTCAAGGAGATTCGTATGGATTCATGCATAAGATTGGTATGTATATGTTAATTCTATATTAACCGAGTTATACCAATGACGATTTTGTGACCATTACTACCCCAATACTATTCCTCTTGCATTTTAATACTTTTTTATCTCTTTACCTATTCATTAATTCATTTTTTTTCTTTTTTGATCAGTGGGATCTCTTCTTTCTGTATTTCACTTTACTTCCTCTTTATTCTTCCTAATGAACACCATAGTTTTTGGAAGCTTGAATTTCAAGTCAATTGCCCCTGTGGACTTGTTCCATATGAATAGGTTTCATCTACTGAATAATATAATAATAATGATGATGATGAAAATGATGCATGCCTTGAAACCAAGTTTAAGTTAATGGTTGATTAATTTTTACTGTTGTATCAGTGATATTCTCCACTGCACAGTGGCTTCCATAAATAGCAATAAACTGTGTATCACTGCAATGGCAATGTATTGTGGCTTTGAATGGTGTGAAATTTGCATGTTTACAATAGTTGAAGTACAAAGTTTATATATATTTATATATATATATATATATATATATATATATATATATATATATATATATATATATATATATATATATATATATATATATATATATATATATATTTATCAACTTTGTACGTCTACTATTGTAAACATGCAAATTTCACACCATTCAAAGCCACAATACATTGCCACGTGTGTGTGTGTGTGTGTGTGTGTGTGTGTATGTGTGCGTGTGTGTCTAGTTGATACCATGATTGTTTTCGCCAACACGAACGAAAATTTCACATATTATACTATGCTTTTCTTATGCAGTTGAGACTTTAATTCCCTTTTCCGATAGTTTTCGAGTTTGACCAATATGAAAATCGTCACATGACCTAAATGGGAATTGGTAAACACATTCTTGGTATTATCAGGAGATTTCTTTATAAGTTCGTATTTTTTGCAAGTTTTGACTCATAAAAGCTACATTAACTCTAAATCTAAATGCTACACTAAATCTACAGTTTGTAGGCAAACGGGAAATATTTCTAAAGTTATACATATAAGGTGGTACAACAGATTTCTGTGTTATATGCTTTTCCTGTTGTTATTATTATTATAAAATGTCTTCTTGCACCTCTTAATGGTTTGTTTGAAACATTAACGAGGAAATTCTGATTTCTTGCTTATATTTCATAATTATATCCAAGTGCACGTAATGCGCTTAACAATTAAGACGTGGAAACTGATTTCTGTGACCAGAATGAAAACGTATACAGGCAGAAATATTGGACTGCCTTCATTAATACACAGAATTTAAAACCTTGATGATCTCTATGTAATCAACAATAAAAAATGGTCAGCTACAAGAGTTTTCTATCTTCATTGTAAAATATTTTGATGACATTAGCTTATTTAATCTACCATTAAAAAAGTTCGCATTTTGTCGCAGATCAAATACGTACAATGTCTTCCGCATAACTAAGCCTAATTATATACTTTTTTTGAGAGCATTAGTTCCCTGAGACTTCAACTTTACAATTACTGACACGTGGTTTAATCAATTTTATCTAAGTGTTCTTGGAGAACTGAAATCCAGATGTCGGCTGGATTTGGCATCAGAAAAATCTAACCAATTCTCAGCGGGTCCCTTTGAAACTAATAATGATTCAGAAACTCACCAGGACATGATCACTATTAACCTGTGCAACATTTGGTTGAACTATTAGTTGCTAATTCATCAAACTGTATGAAGCAAAACCACCGAAATTATCTATTTACCTAACGAGGAAATTTCTTTTGCATATCAAAAGATAGTTAACCTTTCTACATAACCATTTTAATTCAAGATTACTAATGCACCAGATTTGTCGTCTTTATCTCTGAGAACATTGTCAAATGCAACAAATATGAAAAATTACAAGGGGATGCCAGACCTATGATTCTAAAGATGAGAGTTAAATTCAGTGTACTTAGGGACGCGATATTAAGTAAATACTAGAATGATCCACCGACAGTGGAAAAGAAAGTAAGATTTAGGCAAAAGGACAACAGGGCATACGGTCCATGTTGGCCTCAAAATCCTTGAGGGTTTACGCATACACAATTCGGAGCAGATATCATGGCACTTTTTTGAGGTGCAAGAACCCACAGGAACTCACGAACTGAGTATTAAGGAATGCACGAGATTAGAGAGACAATAGCAGAGGGCTAAGAGATAACTCATCTGAAAAATGAGAGCCAAAGAGTAAACAATTTTCAATACAAGAACATCTTAAATATCAATCAAGACAGACCAGACAGGGAAAAATACTTGCAGTGGTTGAACTTTATTGCAAAAGGAGATGGAATCAAGGAATCGATTTTACTTTAATCCAGGAAATACTTTCTTCGAAATACAGAAAGATAGTAATACAGAAAGATAGTGTTTCACAGATCTAACATCACCATGCATTTGGAAAAAATGTTTGTGACAAAGATTTTAGTCACGGATTCAATATGCAACAATACTTTGGAAAAAGACTTGTAAAACTATTATTCAAGTGAAATAAGTGCATTCGAAGGCCATGTTTGTTATAAGCTCGATTATTTTTGAGTGCTAATTGTTTCACGTACCGCATTCTATATACCTTCTCCAGGAATGATTGCTTATTATTATTATTATTATTATTATTATTATTATTATTATTATTATTATTATTATTATTATTATTATTATTATTATTATTATTAGTAGATGAAACCTATTCATTATGGAACAAGCCAGTAGATGAAACCTATTAACTATGGAAATTCAAGCTTCCAAAGAATAACTTGTTCATTAAGAAGAATATGGTGTTCATTAAAGTAAGAAGAAGTAAAGGAAACAGAAAGAAGAGATACCACTTTAAAAAAAAAAATATAAATTAATAAACAGATAGATAAAAATGTATCAAAATGCAAGAAGAACAGCATTATGGTAGTAATGCATTGCATTTTTGCTTGAACTTCTGAAGCTTAAAACACTAACAAATATAAAATACAGACGTGCGAGGATTTTCACTTCGCCGAAAGAAAGCGAGAGTTCTCATCACCTCGCGAAATAAATCCCAAACATTGCAAAGATGTTTCCGGTTTGGTTTTCCAGCAACGGATATCTAATCACATCCATTTTCCTCCTGAAAGGAGCTTCAATGACTTTTCTTGATAAACTCTGATTCTTTATCTTACGAATCAATTCTCCAAACACAAATAAATGGAGAAACATAAAAGAAAAACGAGAGAAAAAGTTTGGGAGCCGGAACACATTTTTTCTGTTTATTCGAAAAGTGGTAAAAACGAGACGAGTTCAAGTTTAACACGAAAGCTTCGGACCAATATTTTCTTTCGAATTCCAGGGCGAATATCTGGACTCTGATAAAAACTCACGGATATGTGCATACACACAAACACAAATATATATATATATATATATATATATATATATATATATATATATATATATATAATTATATATATATATATATATATATATATATATATATATATATATATATATATATATGTATATATATATGCTACAGAGAATATGTGAAATGAAAGATTTCACGAAATCTCCAGGAATTTGTGAAATGAGCAATTCGCTTCGAACATTTGATCCCCGAGGGCTAGTACTAAACACGACGAAACAGTGATTCATCTACACTGTTTCGCCGTGTTTAGTACTAGCCCTGGGGAGGTCAAATTTGTTTCACCGTGTTTAGTACTAGCTCCTGGGGATCGAGTGCACTTAGGGACATTTGATCCCCCAGGGGTTAGTACTAAACGCGGCGAAAGTGTAGAAACACGCAGGTAGACGGCCTAAAGTAGAAACACGCGGTAGACCGCCAGGAACACTATAGTAGAAACACGCAGGTAGACCGCCTACTATAGTAGAAACACGCGGGTAGACGGCCTACTATAGTAGGAACACGCAGGTAGACCGCCTACTATAGTAGAAACACGCAGGTAGACCGCCTACTATAGTAGAAACACGCGGGTAGACGGCCTACTATAGTAGAAACACGCAGGTAGACGTCCTACTATAGCAGAAACACGCAAGTAGACCGTCCACTATAGCAGCACCGGGAGACACGATAGTTGTACTTGGTAAATCAAATGTCAAGGAATCTGACAGATGGCTGATTTGGCATCTTTGGGGTATGTGGAGGGAATGGAAGTTTCCTAAGGAGAACGTTTATTCGGGTACGCTGTAAGGAAAAAAAATAAAAAAGTTTGTCAGACTTTCCTCTTACAGACTAGATGACAGGACAACTTGATGGGTGTAATGCTGTATTAGACTAGTAGCTAGAAATGTATCTGATTATCACTCACTCGATTGCAGTGAAAGTGCAAAAACAAGACTACTTCAAAATAACGAGACAAGATTAAAATATGGCTCTAAATATAATTACCTAAGATAAATTCGTTTGACAGATAAAAAAGAGAGTACATAGCAGGCATATGTACAGTTACCGGACTATTTCTTAATAAAACTGAAGCAGAATGAATGAAAAAATAAGTAAAATTCAAGGACTGGTCACTGAATCTACAAAAGGATGCTGTCTGGCATAAACATGTAGGGAATGTGAATATAAGCAGTGCACAGTGTGTTAATGAAAAAGAAAAAATGATGTAAAGTAAAAAAAAAATTAAGAGCCATTGGAAAACAAGAGACAACTATATACGAGCAATTAAGAGACAAAATGATTCAAGAGGAGAGGCCGTTAACATAAATCTAATAATGACTGTGGAAGTTTAAAGGTTGAAGGACTGAGAGGCTTCATTATGGGGGCGACAGCAGCGCTGAGTGGTTGATCAGCGCGCGTCAGGTGTGTTTGGATGAGGAAAAGTTTTCAAAGGGGTCCGTTTGAGAGGAAATAAAGATCATTTTTAAAAGGGGAAAAGAGTTAGAGAAGTCTGTGAAAGTTAAGGTCACTCATATTACTTAGTATAAAGTGGAAGGCATACAGCAAAGACGATAGGAATTGAAAATACAATTTAGGCCAAAGGCCAAGTGCTTGGACCTATGAGGCCATTCAGCGCTGAATGGAAAACTGAGAGTAAAAGGTTACAAAGGTGTAACAGGAGGAAACCCTCGCAGCTGCGATATGAAACAATTGTTAGAAGAGGGTGGAAAGTAAGATGGAAGAAAGAATATGAAAGAAGGTACAGTAAAAGTAATGAAAAGGACGCAGCAAAGAACCAAAGTAATGACTACAGTGCACCGCGCGCGAGGTGCACTAACGCCACTACTCCCTACGGAGTACAAAGACGATAGGAAGACAGCAGAATTGAATCATAGACTAGGTGATAATAAAAGTGGTGGCAGCACGGTCTCTGCATATAAAAATACGAGTTTAGAATCTTAGAAGAGGTAGTTGTAACTCCTTTATGGAACTAAACAGCAGATGTTGAATACTGTGGGATAAATTTTTTCTGCACTATGTATCAAAGTGCTTCGGGGTGGTTTATGCATGTGGAGAGAATCGAGGATAAGGTTGGAGAAAAATATG
>NC_089752.1:103844820-103884820 GCF_040412425.1 Macrobrachium rosenbergii
CAACAGAAGGACTCCATATCAGTTTTATCACGGACGTTTTTTACGTGTCCAAGTCCCAGCATTCACACTTGATCCACAAATCCTCTTAACTATCTATAACCCACCGATAGTGTTTTTCCCCCATTCAATCCTTCTGTCTTGTCTGTCATATGTTCAATCAAAATTCGTTCATAAACCTGACTGGGGATATGGGTGAAATTTTAGCCTGTTTTTCAAACACCAACTTTCCCTCTGATGACAACCATGACGGAGGTATGCTGCTGGCAATATCATCCTAAAAGTCGCTCTGAAAATCGAAAGGTTAACCCTGATTTTGACAGGCCGTGCACACTCACTCTTACAACTATTTCTCCTCCCGTACTTACATGATACATATGCTCTCTCTCTCTCTACACACACAAAATATATATATACTATATATATATATATATATATATATATATATATATATATATATATATATATATATATATATATATATATATATATATATATACACATATAGTATAATTATTATATATATATATATATACAGTATATTGTGGGAGAGAAATAGTTGTAACAGTAAGTGCAAATCGCCCAAGAAGGAGAAAATACGAACTTAAAAGAGTATGCTTTTGGGAAAATGAATGTGTGTCTACTAAGTCTAAGGAATATATGAGGGGTTGTACTGGGAGATTTAAGTAGAAAAGGTAGGTGACAGAAAAAGAAATATTGTTGTTAGATAAGTAGTTTTTGGCGTAAATTATACACGAGAAGGGAGAGTCTTTTGGGAGTGCCTTTAGAAAAGTCTTGATTATTGGAAGCTCATGGATTTCAGTACATATCCATTGGTATAATTAAGTAAAAGAAAATGGCGAGAAAATGAGCTTGTTAGGTGATATGTCAGTGCTGTAAACAGAAGAGTAAAAATACAATAGTGAGAGGGAGATTATCTGGAGGTATATATAATCATTAATTGGTTGAAGTGAAAGATAAATATAGGTTAAAAGTTGGCTGTAAATATAATTCATACAAGTTAGTTACACCAGAAGGAGATGAGAAGAGCATATAAGGCGAAAGTGTATGAAATAAAGGCTAGAGTTAATTACAGACTCAGGAGTAGAAGCAGTAAATAATGAATATATAAAATCTCACGTTCAGGTTATAAGGAGAATGTAGAGTGTTTGTGGGTATAAGAGGTAGGAGGAAGGAATGAAGGCCGTAAGTGGTGGGGTGAGAGAATGAGAGGGTTAATGAAGGAAAAAGAAATTATTTGGGGTACAGTGAACGAGAGGCAAAGAGGGCAAGTAAGTAAAATGGAGGGGAGCAAGGAGTAAGAATTAAAGGGGGAATGTCTTTCTACAAGGATATACTTGAACGATTAGGTCATAGAAGGAAAAACATGTTTTGAGGAGAGATGCTATTTCAAACCCTGCAGTTGTGGGTCGACGGTGTGGATATTTTCTTGTTTTCTGTTTGTGAAAGATAGAAGAAAAGCAGAGCTGAACGATGTAAGAGTGGAAAGGGGAGGAGCAAGTTTACGAACGCTTGTGAAGTTACTGTTGAGGATGGAGGGATGGGATTAAAGGCTGAACAAGTGAAAGGCAACAGGCGTTGACTGGGTACTGGAATTTAATGGACAACAAAGGGGATGCTATGGCAAAGTGGCGAAGGTATGCTTAAGTGGACGACCGTGGGTTGCCAAGTATGTGCGTAGGAGAGACAGGTCTCTAAGGAATGAGTGAAAGGAATAATTTTCCAATATATATAAAAGCAAAGGTGAGAGATCAGTTTAGGAATCACTGGAATAGAAGATTCTTCGTATACTAAGAAAGGTATGTGATAGGACTCTGATTAAGAATTTAGGACAGTTGAACGCTAAGGCGGATTTGAAAGGAAAGGAAAAATCTGTATGTAGCATACGTAGATCCAGAAAAAGTCACTGAAAGACTTAAAAAAAAACTAGACGGTATTTAGGGTGGTATATAAGCTACGGTGTTGAGTGATGCGTGAATTACATTATGTATATGGGTGGGTGACTAGGTATGTGTAAAAGTGGGTCTGAGATAGGGGACCTCTAATGTCTCCATAGCTGTTCAATATCTTTAAAAGTAGGGTGATGTGGGAAGTCAAACAATGGATAATAAAGTGGGTCATCGTTTGAGGGGGGAATGGTTGATGTTTTTAGTTGATAAGGTACTGACTGGGACAGTGGAGAGGGAGACAGAAACAAGAGAAACAGATGTAAGGATTTGCAAGAGGAGAAAGTTGACGGTAAATATGAACGAAAGTAACAATAGGAGGGTAGATGGGAAACCAGGAAGATTAATCAAAGAATGGTAATAGATATTATAAAAGCATATAAGCTGTTGATTTGTATATAACGAATAAAGCTAAGATAAAAGAAGAGGCGAGTCAGTGGGGAGGCAGGGGAGGTAGAAGGGTACGTGCAATGGATTGGGAAGAGACTTACAGCGTCCATGACAGTCAATACAGAAAACCACGAAGGGACTGTTGAGCCAACTCTGCCTTGTGGAAGTGAAGTATGGGTACTGAATTAAAGTAAAAAATATATTTGAAGTTGTTTATGTGATTTGTTTGCATAATGTATATGGCATATACATACTGAAGGGTGAAAAATGTGGAAATTTGCAGAAGTGGTAAAAGGGTTGGCGTGGGTAAAATGATAATTCAAAATATTTTGAGAATGTCTGATCAAGGGTGGTTTTAAAAATATCTTCAGAAATCCCGCAAGGATAGTGCCATCAGAGCACCTCTCGCAGTGCACTATACGTATTAATTAAGGTGCTTTGCAGGGTCCCTTCGGCCCCTACCTGCAACCCCTTTCATTCCTTTTACTGTCACTCCGTTCAGATTATCTTTCTTCCATCATATTTTCCACCCTCTTTAAACAATTGTCTCACACTGGAACTGCGAGGTCTTCCTGTTACACCTTTACAACTTCCTTTACTCTCAATTTCCCCTTCAGCGCTGAATGACCTCACTGGTCCTAGCGCTTGGCCTATGGCCTAAAATTTATATTCCAATTCCATATCTTCGGAAGAGACTCATCAGTAGAGTGTCGAACTCAAATGCTCATTACATCATCTCCAACAATATTCCTAAATTGCTGTAGCTTATTGCCATACCCCACTCATTATATATTAATTACAGTTCAGGGTCTGACCGAGATCAAATACCTAATCTCTGACTACCATGTTATGAAGTCTATATACATTATACGTTATCACTAAGCTACTCTAGATTAATTTGGTTTAAATATATTTTTTCATTTTTATGTGATTTCCATCATTACTCTTCGGCGTCCACAAAAAATTATCAGACCTGGTAAATAATAACTGTTTTCGATAAATTAAGCCAACTAAAACACACACACACACACACACACACACAAACGCAAGTGCGAAAATCCACGCCGATACAGAACAAGAAAATGACCCACTGCATTTTTCTTCCACTCTCCGGAAACTACCGAAAACATTTTCTCGGAGTTCCGATAACTTCCAACTGCTTTAGGAAAGTAACGATATTATCGCGCGTAAAGTTTTGCAGTTATGCTCAATATTCTCGTGGAAATAGAAATTTAGCGAGACTCAGGCGTGTGGTTTATCCCCTGGTGTTTATGAAGACACAGATGCGCACTTTACACACTTATGCACATCATGTATCTATTGCATACGAGCCTTTTTTATGCTCCTTTAATGCATATTGGCTGCATCAAGGATGCACTCAGAAAAATTTATCAAGACTCATGATGTTACCCTAAAATTGTATTTTTGCGTTATTATTATTATTATTATTATTATTATTATTATTATTATTATTATTATTATTATTATTATTATTATTATTTTTCAGTACATGAAACCTATTCACAAGGAACAAGCACTCAGGGGCCATTGACTTGAAATTCACGCTTCCAAAGAATGTTGGTTTCAACATCCCACCGCAGACCCCACACTGCAGCAGTAACTGATCATGATACAGTGATACAGAGCCAGTGATTTTTCATCGCCCTGGGGGAGACGCGAACCCGCGACACCTGAGTGGCATTCACGACACTAACCTACCAGCATACCAGTGCATTGCTTTTTATAACTATTATATATATATATATATATATATATATATATATATATATATATATATATATATATATATATATATATATATATATATATATATATATATATATATATATCACAGAAAATTTAATTTTCTTTCTGATGATGGTATGTACTGGAGAGCATTACTATGAAACCATGAAAATGTTTTGAACCTTTTCCTTTAAAAAAAATCTTATTAAATGTTAAACACGATATCATTTTGATTCTAGTAAAGTCTACCTGTACATACATATACTTTTGTTTAAATAATATATACTGATGTATGTATGTATATATTACATATATATATATATATATATATATATATATATATATATATATATATATAATATATAATATTTATTTATATATATACATATATACATATATATATATATATATGTATTTATATGTATGTATACATACATATATATATATATATATATATATATATCTATATATATATATATACATATACCGTATATATAGATATAGATATATAGATATATTATATGCATAGCAAAGAATCTGCTGTGACAAGTAAAATGTTAAAAGTTTAAGCAAAATGAGGAAGTTAAGGGTATATCTGAGAGAGAGTAAGGCAATGAACGGGCTAATGGAAACCAGGGAGATGGAACGACGAATGCTTGAATAGAGAGCGGAAGAATGGAAGCAATATATACTCGAATAATAATCTGAGAGTAAATTTATCAAATGCTGACAGAATGTGAGAAGAGGCATGTCACAGGAGAGGTGAAACAAGGTTTTGAAAGGGAGAGGGTTGAAGATGTTGATATAAATTGCTTACCACGTTATGAGCAGCATGCTACGAACTGCAAGTGTAAGAAATATGGCGGTACACAAAACTCTGAAAAGGTTAGTGTTGTTAACTGGACGGATCGAAGTATTTTGAAATGGTTTGGCAGTTGGGAAAGAATGGATGATTAAGGGTTGGAAAGATTCTACAATTCGGAAGTATTGTGAAGAAGGAGAAAGTTAAGTATACCTTAGTTTAACCAGACCACTGAGCTGATTAACAGCGCTCCTAGGGCTGGACCGAAGGATTAGACTTATTTTACGTGGCTAAGAACCAACTGGTTACCTAGCAAAGGGACCTACAGCTTATTGTGGGATCCGAACCACATTACGACGAGAAATGAATTTCTATCACCAGAAATAAATTCCTCTAATTCTTCATTAGCCGGTAGGAGAGTCGAACGCTGGACCAACGGCGTGCCAGGTGACAGCTCTATCCACCCGGCCAACGAAGAACTTTGTGAAGAAGGAGAAGACGACCAAGACAGCGCTGGACTCATGACGAGTAAGTGTTAGGAAGGAGAAGCCTCAAAATCTAGGAAATGAATGAGTGTTCAACCATCTGTGTAAATGGATACAGCAGCTACTGTTGTAGAAGTTTTCGGCACAATTGGTTCACCATCGATCCCGCATTAATATTAGATCATGAAAGTAGCAGTATTCGTTGTTTTGACCTTTCACGGAAACTGCGCTATTTAGGGTAAAGGATATAATATAATATAATATAATATAATATAATATAATATAATATAATATAATATAATATAATATATATTATATATATATATATATATATATATATATATATATATATATATATATATATATATATATATATATATATAATGTATATATATCTCATATGAATGTGAAAAATATCTTATATATATATTATACATATAAACATATATCTCATGAATGTATACAAATTTATATATATATATATATATATATATATATATATATATATATATATATATATATATATATATATATATATATATATATATATATATATATATATATATATATTACATCTTGGATGACTTTAGAAGAACCATGTGCTGACCTGTCAGTGGCTTTTCCGCTGCAGGGCATTTGTGTTGACATTGGATATTTGCTCAGTTGGATACATAGAGCTATTTGATCACGATCCAAGCGCATGGGAGGCAGTGTGATCTTTCGAACACTGAACCGATGCTGCCGGAAGTGCCCAGGTTCTGGCGAGGTATACGTGTGTGTGTGTGTGTGTTGCGATCTCCCACGGTACATTAACCAGGGGATAGAGTCTTGCAGGAGGATTGCATTAAGAGATCTGGGTCTGTTTGGTTAGTGGTGAAGTGTCAGATGATCGCCACTGGAAAATCTGTTATTTGTCGCCATAGAAAGTGAGTAACATGATTCATGAACACTTATCTCTTTGCAGACATTTCTAATAGAAAGACCTAATAGTACTGCAGTGAAATACCTCCGGGTCTCCATTATGCATTGTACTGTTTTGTGTCTCCAGTGTGCATTTTTCTGTTTTGGATAATCATGAGAGTTAACACCATTTCAGGTTTTAATATATATGTTTCTTTCAACAGGAATTCGAGTTTCGTCCTGAGAGGACGAATATTTGGAAGTGGTGGTTTTACTCTTACATACTCTATGACATATATTGTGGTCTAGAATAATTATGACCTTATTACTTTGTTTGATGACCAGGGTGTTATTCACTAGTATTGCTTGGTACAGAATTATTAATATGCTTGTTTATGAAACAGTATTTCCTCTAGTTATGAGTTCCATTGATGGGGCGGGGGTGAATCACTCCATTTCATGACCGTAGCTTTTGCTGAACCATTTTCGTTAAATTTGCCAATAAAGTCTAGTTTTGCTTCTCAGTGTTTAATTCCAGTAGGCCTTTGTTTAAAGATAGGTTTAGTGAGAGAAGTCGACAAAGAAGAAAGGATCTGCTGACCCAGGGATGAGCCACGCTACCACAGACGTCTTAGGAAAAGTAAGATGTTTGATTCTGTTCTTAAAACAGATGCAGCAGTAACAGATGGCCATGTCTGACCCGGGAGGGCCATTAACATATATAACAGAACCATACAACTTATCGTGGTCTTCAGTCGGAAAATGTACAGTAACACCAAGTGCAGAAATAACAACAGCCACAGAAGGAGCAGGAAGAATTTATCCAGTGACGAACATACTGTGAGGAACTTGCATAACAAAGCCTAACAACATTATATATATACACTTGGTAATTGGGCGGCTACTTGGAAATCTTAGCTTAATGATAAATAATATTGCCAAGACCAGGAAGAACATTCTTTATTATACGAGCTTTCGAGGTATAAAACCTCATCATCAGGCTGAAAAAACGACGAGGATGAGTATCAATGAAATTACAATAAAATGAATTGTCATAATAAATCGTTTTTAATTCTTCGTTATTTTGCGCCTCACCCTTTTAGTTTGTGTTTACTGTTCGTTTTATATATTTGGTTAGTATTTTTGTGAATATTTATTACGACAATTCATTTTATTGTAATTTCATTGATTCTCATCCTTGTCGTTTTTTCAACCTGATGATGAGATTTTATACCCTAAGAGCTCGCATAATAAAGAATGTTCTTCCTGGTCTTGGCAATATTATTTACCATTAAGATATATATATATATATATATATATATATATATATATATATATATATATATATATATATATATATATATATATATATATATATACATACACACACACACACACACACACATATATATATATATATATATATATATATATATATATATATATATATATATATATATATATATATATATATATATATATATATATACACACACACACACACACACACACACACACACACACACACATATATATATATATGATCATATAAATAGCACAAAAAGTAGTAACGTGTGAGTCTGGGACCTGCCACAGGTGTCCTTGGGATGGATGCAAATCTCAAGTGTGAGAGAAACAAGAGGCAGCATCCGTCGCTCCTCCCGTGATCTTGAAGAGAGTGTTTCGGCCATTATGGGCTTCCACGCCAGACACCTACTTCAGAGAGGAGTGTTTGCTACAAGTATTGTTGTAGGTACCGTCGACAAACCAGAAGGCAGCGTTCAGAACCGTGAACAGTGCTGCATAAATCAAAACGGTGCCGAACTTTTGCTATTAGAACAGAGCTTTAATCAAGCAGTAAAAAATTAAGTGTTTTAGTGTTTACGTATATATTATTCTCAGTTGTATTATAGTAATATTCCCGATTAAGTCTATACCATGCTTTATAAATCAATCATGGGTTCATATTGTTAAATGTGAAGAAATCATTATGATATTATCTTACATGTTATGCTATTTGTCACTCACAATTCAATATATATCACCTAAATTTACATTTCCGTGACATCATTCAATTGTCACATTACGAGAAAGGCATGCTAAATATTAATTATGAATAAGCTTTCCAAAGAAGATTATATAAATGGACTGACATAAAAAAATAGTGATAAATAATAGATAAAATCCGGAGGTATAACATACATATTACCGCAACGCAAAGCACTGACAAGGTAAAATGTTTCTTAAGGATTTTTACTACTTCAGGGTACATCTGAAATGTACAAATGATACTCGAAACTATTAACAACTTGACATCTTTTGGGTCTCCTCTTATTTTGTGGAAACTGGTGCAGTTGTAATAATTAAAACAATAAAAAAAAGATGACATTTTTTTGTATACGAGCTAACGTGGATGGCTACATGTCATCATCTGCGCATACATATATACAACATAGTCTCACGCACAAACAAATATATATACGCGCATACATTATATGTGTTGTGTACGTGCAGATGATGTTCGGCTTCATTAACAATTCTATAAATTTTACTCAATGTACTGGTTAAACTGCAACATAATAATATTAATATGCCACACAATAATAATAATAATAATAATAATAATAATAATAATAATAATAATAATAATAATAATAATAATAATAATAATAATAATAATAATAACAACAGGAAGGAAGCAGACCTTTACTTAGGTATGTCTTGTTAAAAAGGATGGCTGCATTATGCGAATTGACCTTATATTGAGTTATCTCAATTTTTCTTATAATTCTCTTTTCTTGCACGCTAATATTGGTCAACAACTGGCAAATGTTCATATTTTGGCGAATATAAACAGTGTTTATTCAGCGGTTTTATTTTTAATAGAAGTGCAGGGTAGTGAAAACTATTGTGGTAAGTCCGTAGACTTTTTGGCAGATCCTTTCGGTGTTTCTCTTGTCGTCTTTGCCAGCGGATGATTTCTGGATATTTCGGTCCTTCTCTTCGAATACATGTTTCGATGACCAGCAGACTGGTCGAAACATGTCGGAAAAAAAAAACAACAACAACAAAATATCCAGAATCAACGCAACAACTCGAAATAAAATCGACGACTGGTAAAGACGACAGAGGAAACTCCGAAAGGATGTGTCTGAAAGTCTACGGATTCTCCGCACCAGTTTTCACTACCCTGCATCTCTACAGGAAATAATACTGCTGAATAAACGCTGTTTACATGCGCCAAAATATGAACGTTGGCCAGTTGTTGACCAATATTAACGTGCGAGAAAAGCGAATTATAAGAAAAATTGAGAAGACTCAAGATAAGATCAATTCGCACGATATAGCCACCCTTTTTAATAACAATAATAATAATAATAATAAAAACAATAATAATAACAATAATAATAATAATAATAATAATAATAATAATAATAATAATTTAGCATTAAACAAAGAAGTAAGGTAACAAGATGTGAAATACCATTGAAAAATCTAGTTTATCCTACGTTAAATTAAAAAAAAGCGTAAGAAAAAAAAACACTTACAAATCACACATTCTTCGTAGTCAAATGTCTCCAAATACTGCAGATGATCAACATATACCACCTTGAGTCTCGGGTACCTGCTAATTACTGATCATTTTTACAAGGCTACAAAGTGGTTGCTAGACGAACGTTTATAAGTATTGCTGTAGAGTAGACCAACAATTTTTGTGTCCGAATTGCAGAATTATAAACAGTGTACCTTCCACAGTTCAGACTTATAACGAATAAGGAAGCCAATATATATCACTCATCTGGAAATTATCAGTTCTTGAATGTTTCACATGAAAAAATCTCCAATATCCTCTTCACCTGAAAATCATATTTCACGTTCAGAAGAATTGCTTAAAAGATAAGGGTTTTTGAAAAAAGGTAAAAGCGGGATTATGAAAGTCTTCATGTTGAATAGCGAATATCATGCATATAATGAGAACGTTGAAGAAATTATGCAATATTTAAGCTCAAAGGAGCGACCCGAGATATCTTATTTAAAAATAAAGCAATTCCTCTCCGGCATATTGCTATCTTTTACAGCAATAAAAAAATCTTGATTAATTACGTTACGAGAATTTTCCAAAAGCGGCCGTAAGCCTCTGGTATAAGACTCGCATAATAATTACCAAATAGATTTAATAGACAAAAAAAAGTCTGAATAACTTGTGTATATTATTTAATCTTGAATATTTTATTATCGGACAAATATCGCGGTATTCTGCGAGCAGGCATCATGTTGATCTGATCTTATACGAAACGTTACTGGAGGTTTGGAAGGAGAAAAACAAAATAAGATAAATTGTTATTACGAGTCCATAAAGTAAACGTCTAGTGACTGAGAAAACCTCAGAACATAAGAAAGGAAGAAAGGTATAAACCACAAATAGTAATAGGGGGAACAAGCCTTGGCAGCATTTTTCCTAGGCGGTACCAGATCATAATATCAGGACCATTTCATTGGGGTGACGTTTGTTTTTTAATTAATGAAATGTGTTAGCAAATAACATGTATTGTCGAGCACATCAGACACTATATTATTAACATGAAGATTTTTATTAGGCTGAAAATACATTTATATACAAGCATGTCCTACAGATTAGTGAGCGATAATGGTGTGTGGATCAAAAGTTAGAGACAAAACCAGTAGAAGTTTTACAAGAATACATGAAAGCAGAGATTATTGGGAATGCACTCAACACGATGACTGAATTACACATTGCAAAAGAGGAAGTTGAACTACCATAATCAAAACCCACTTGGCAACAGTACATCTGTTTTGGGAAAACTGTTGGTCAACAAACTATATTTTCCTATGTGAGCTACAACTCCAAAATTAGATCCTGTTTCCCTGTCAGACAAGATTAAAAAGTTGATGAAGTAATGTTTTCACTCATGTTTACACTTGAAATTACTAAATATGATTCCTATCTTCCTACTGTTTATTTATATCAGTTAATAAAAAATATAATTTCGTGATACAGACCCCATCTTGTTCTCCTTGTCATACTGACCACAAGTTAAAATGAAAACGGACATAAACATCTCGGTATGAAAGATCGGAATATTGGATGAATAAACTCAAACTACTCTTTCAAAATCATATTCAGGTTTCCATCTCGCCTAGCTGCCAAGTACAGAGGATGTCACAATCACTTTCCATATGTTTACCCACTTGGTCTGTGGATGCAGTTCTTCTCTTTCTGTTCAGGAGAACCAGCATATGACATCTCTTTTCAAGTGCTAGCCAGTTTGTTGGCTTTCTCTCTCACTCTCTCCTTATACACACACACCCACATATATATATGTATATATACTGTATATATAATGTATATATATATGTATATACAGTATATATACATATATGTGCATAAACATGTTTGTTAAAATATGTATATGTATATGTATATATATAGTATATATATATAATGTATATATACGCAGTATACATACACTACAGGCCTTCCCCTTAAATGGGTGTGACAAGAAAACTCTTCTGACATGTTTAGTTTGCTTTTGAAGTTCACCTGCGACATCCCTTCAAGCGACGGGATTTGTTCAGTATTACCGGGAAACGGTCTGCACGATTCAACTGCAGCATCATATTATAGCACCCGGGAAGCGGAGTTCCAAAATGAGCAGCTATGTGATATTGGTTTCCGCATTTCCTTTGGATTTCAGACCGGCTGTCTCCTTCGTTTCTAGAACCTAGTTATGTTTTGTTTCCCTGAAGAGTGAAGAATGGGACCGGAATTCCCCGTGAGCAAATTTTCGCCCGCCTGAAAGGAAGAGCCGGAAATAAATAATAAACAGTCCGTTGCGGACCTCGATCAGTTTGGGAGATATGGAAAGGACGAGAAATTCTGAAGTATTTTTTTTTTTTTTTAGCATATTTGACGATGATAGCTACGGGATGTTTTGAATTGTTTTAGCTAACTTCTATGAAACTGCTAATCAGTGAATATCATCACATGCCTCTTTAGCCACATAAAATATATATAAAAAACAAAGACATAATGCCTGCTGGAAATGTATAATTTCCCGCCTGCCCTCAAATGTAACTGTATATGACAACACTATTCTTTTTTAAGAGAAAATTAATATCGTTTACAAATCTATTACGAGCAGAGTTATTCTCCACCATAATTATTATTATTATTATTATTATTATTATTATTATTATTATTATTATTATTATTATTATTATTATTATTATTATTATTATTATTGTTATTGTTGTTGTTGTTGTTGTTGTTTGTTGTTGTTGTTGTTGTTGTTGTTGTTGTTGTTGTTGTGGTAGCTTAACAAGTACAATGAGTAACATTTATAGATATGTTAATGAGGTTGATTCATCGTAAAGGGCCACAAGACAGTCCATTACAGGTATTGTTGCATTAATAGTCAACCATTCTGAAAGCTGTTATTACGGAAGTTTATTTTAAATGATCTATCTGACATTATGGGCCGGACTTACCTATATGTAACTGCATATGAAAAACAATATTTCTTAAGAGAAAAATAAAATCCTTCTGCAAATCTACCAAAAGCGGAGTTATTCTTCTCCAGGATTGTCATCGACTTAATGAACAAAAACGGAAAGAGTAGTAGGAATCGACGGGAAAACTCCAAAGCCAATACTACACAAAAATAAACTTGGTTTCATTCCTAATTGACTGCGATGGAGGCGGCGCCCCCGTTATTACTGCCAAAGAGCGCTAGCAGTTGCACGGGAGTTTCCTTTCCCCCTGATGTGTCTTTTCCTATTGTTTTGAGTCTGAGGCCGCGGGATAATACACAATGTTTGTTTCTTTCTAAGGCAATTACTTGCAATACCACTTTCATTACTTCAGAAATAATCAACACAAGAAAAGAGCAGAATGGAACACTTGTATGAAATGTACTCTCAATGCAATTTTCATACTCAGCACAAGAGCAGAATGAAACACTTGCATGAAATGTTGTGCACATTTTGCTCCCAAAACTGTACTTTCTACTTTCTCCTAATCAATAAAATAAAAAAGAAAGAAAAAATTATGACATTTACTGTGGAATCGTGGCAATTAACCACTGTTTATGCATATACAGTGATGCACTTAATACCAATTTGGACCTTGAAAATATTTTTCTTGCAAAGCAACGTTGCCATACTGACGGACTATGCTTAACCGAACTTACTGAATACAAACTGCCATCTTGCCTCCCATTCCATGCTTGTGAGCATCTACTGTAGGTCTGCTGACAAGATGAGAAAATATTAGTCATATTACATGTGTCAGGATCTCTCTCCACTAACAAACATGCTCATTCATTTGAGACTTTACACAGACCAACTCAGTTAAACTCAAGGTTGAAAGTGACCAACCTGCAATAATATCCTGGCAATTATAATTTCATTCACTGACGTTCACTTTCACCACATGTATCACCAATGTCTTGTTAATTGATGCACTTTAAAGGTAAAAATTGTGTTGCAAAACTGAAGCGAATTTATCTTTAAAATTTTTGAATATATAACGGACGAAATAAATACCACTGCTATCAACATCACATTAAGTAGATCCAAGTCCTTACGTAGCGACACAAAATAATAGCTATGAATGATAAAAATTTTTTCTAGGTGTAAAAAAAATGAATTAAAGGGTTTCGTTGCTTTTGTTCGTTTTCCTCTGTTATTCTTGCTGTTCAACATTTTTTTTCCGCTAGAATTACGCGGAGAAAATGCCGTCTGGTCTGCGAGAGAGTTCGCAGACGACTACCATCATCGGTCCGATATGTCGGAACAATGCCCACATTTGTCATAGTACCCGGGCAAACTTTTCTGGGCGAGTTTCAGTTTTACGAGAAGTGCCATCATATCTCGTACCCCGAGCGCGTACGCAAACAGGAACGAGTAAACAATGCGCCGAAGTTTCTTCGGCGCAATCGAGTTTTCTAGACAACGTATAATCAGGGCCGCCGAAAATGGGTCGATCTTTCGGTGGTCTCGATATAACGGTGTATGAGCAGCGGCCCATGAAACCTTCAGCCACGGCACGGTGGTATACAGCCCTATAGCGTTGCCATACGCACGATCATGTCTAAATTGAACCTTAAATAAAATAAAAACTACTGAGATTAGAGGGCTGCAATTTGGTATTTTTGATGAATGGAGGGTGGATGATCAACATATCAATTTGCAGCCCTCTAGCCTCAGTAGTTTTTAAGATCTAAGGGCCGACAGAAAAAGTGCGGACGGACAGACAAAGCCATCTGAATAGTCTTCGTTTACGGAGAACTAAAAATGGAATAAGGAACGGACGTTTTTACCGTTCTTTCCGAATCGACAGTGCAATTACTGTTATGCATATGCCGGGGAATTAATTGAATTTATCTATTTGGTGTGACATTAATTACAGATAATTAGTTTTCGCTTCATATTCAATGACAGGAGAGCTTTTAGTAGACTAAATGTCAACCACTGAACTGTAACATATTTATCATAACTCCATTTTGTTTTCTTTTCGCTCGTGTGTCCAGCTTGCTGATACCAGAAGGTGATATAAATGGCTAAGCATTTCATTTTCGTAGTGATGCCGTACTTGCCATTTATGATATATACTGTTTCTAAATGATTTTTACATTTATTTATTTTTACTTTTCTGTAAAAGAAAACTACTGTGCCGGCCTTGTCTCTCCGTCCGCACTTTATTCCGTCCGAACTTTTTCTGCCCGCCCTCAGATCTTAAAAACTGCAGAGGCTAGAGGGTTGCAAATTGGTACGTTGATCATCTATCCTCCAAACATCAAACATACCAAATTGCAGCCTTCTAACCTCAGTAGTTTTTATTTTATTTAAGGTTAAAGTTAGCCATAATCGTGTTTCTGGCAACGATATAGGATAGGCCACCTCCGGGCCATGGTTAAAGATTTATGGGCCGCGGCTCATACAGCATTATACCGAGACCACAGAAAGATAGATCTATTTTCGGTGGCCTTGATTATACACTGTAACGACTGTACAGAAAACTCGATTGCGCCGATGAAACTTCGGCCCATTTTTTACTTGTTTTCTACCATGATGGCGTCAGTAATACTTTTTAAGGAAGACTATTTGCGTTATCTTTATCTCTTAAAGCTTTGATAATTGTGATTTTGACTGTAAAAACAAAAGTATTAGCAACAGGCAGTGAAAATTATAAACAAGATAATTGAAACAATATTCACGGTGATATGATTATGGCATTATTTATCAAACATTTCATGGTCAACAAATCAGGTTTAAAAAGGCAAAAGAGGGCAATTTACATTAAACCTCTTTTTGCTTCTTTTGACTTCTCATTTTTGAGTTCTTTTAACTACTAAGGCAATACACCACAGTGTTGTAGGAGTAAAGCTCCAATATGAAATCATATATATTTTTAAATTTTTTTAACAAATTCTGCCAGCGGCATTTTTCCAGTTGGTCAGTGTCCAGTGAGGCATCACAATATATATATATATATATATATATATATATATATATATATATATATATATATATATATATATATATATATATATAAATGCATATACATACATATATATGTATATTATATATATGTATATATACACATATGTATATATATATAATATATGTATATATGCATGTATGTATATATAACATATGTATGTATATATATATATATATATATATATATATATATATATATATATATATATATATATATATATATATATATATATATATACTGTGAGCCTGCAAACAAAAATGTACATAAACCTTTATATACATTTGGAAATGAAACGGCAAGCAGACCATAAGAAAATTCCAGCATGAAATGTGATAGCAAATTTCAAGAGCGCACTTAATTTATTTATGTAAAGCTACGTAAACATAGTCGAATTGTCCCAGCGAATTTTCCTTTCCTTTAAGAGTCAAGAAAAAGAAAAAGTCTTTCAGACACACGAATCAGATCATAATCCAAAGAGAAAACATAAAAGAAACATACGGAAAATTGTTCACAATTAGGTGTGTGGCACTTCTCTGGAAGGTTAACTACAAGAATTTTGAGAGAGAGAGAGAGAGAGAGAGAGAGAGAGAGAGAGAGAGAGAGAGAGAGAGAGAGAGAGAGAGAGATTAATGGTTTGCTTTATGGGTATGAAAGCCTTTTTCTTCTTGAATCTTTATCCTGAGCTGAGCCACTCTCAAAAGGAATGAGTGAGAAGTCCTTGTGCATGTGCTTTTTCTGCCAGTGGTTCAAAAATGAATGAATTACCTGAAATTAGATCGCCATGTTTTATGGCTCTAAAGGGGGGTTTACACGGACAAACGGTTCGTCGAACGCGGTTCGACAGACATGTGTTTGAAGTGATGTTCGAACGTGTGAACGCGGTATTTGGTTGTCGAACACGTTTGTCGAACGGTTCGAAGAAAGAACGGGGTATTTGGTTGTCGAACACGTTTGCCGAACGGTTCGCAGAAAGTCTGTTCGAGCCTGAGTTTTGTGGGCGGGGCTTCACTGTCCACAAACCGTTTGAATGTGAGAACGCTCGTCGAGCAACAAACTTCATTTTATAGGTGTAGTAGCAACAACAGTAGCAACACCAATGACTGAGATGTCGCACTATTTTGCATATTTTCAACCTTAATAGCACATGCCCCCAAGTTTACTTTTTTAAATTTTTTTACCAACCTTAATATAGATTTATTTTACTACATTTCAGCTCTGTCATAATATGTTTTCAATAAACACTTAGAAATAAGAGAGCATCACACGTTTCTGGTATGATTGATGATAAAGAGCTGGTGGAAATGATAGCTGAAAATTTCAGATCATTAAGTGACCTGCCTGTTGCTAAATAACGTAAAGTGACACTCAGTCTTTCATGTGAAGTTATGGCCTTTCTCACAGATGTATCTTCATACGTAATGAAAGGGGTGACACACCTCAGTAGATCAATGTATGTTTCTTCATCCATCCGCAAATAATTGGCGTTACGCCAGTCATCTGGCTCTAATTTCAAATCAACAAGCAAGTTGGTGTGTGAAAGTTGATCTCTTTTTAGCAACCAGTCCTTCGCCCACTTTGATCTTTTTTTTTCCTTCTTAGTGCCACCGCTAAGCCAATGCCAATCAAATCGCCCTGGTCGAGAGGCATAACGGAGGCGGTGGTAACTTTGCTTCACAAACAACGCGAGCCACACTGAGGTTTGATGTACAATTCGTTTGACTGTCTGACACCTCTTCGAACCATTTGACAAACAGGTTCGACGACCGGGTTTGACGAACCGTTTGACCGTGTAAACCCCCCCTTAAGAAATCTGCTGGGAACTGCTACCACTGACCCACTGCCACGATGCCACAGTTCCTAGCCAGTAGACCACAACCCCATCTGAAGCCGCCAGAAGATATCGAGGTCAAAAGCTTTAGGTTGATGTGGACGAATGAATGGAATATAGAATTTAGGCCAATGACCAAGCACTGGGACCCATGAGGTCATTCAGCGCTGAAAGGGAAACGGAGTAGAAAGGCTTGAAAGGTGTAACAGGAGGAAAACCTCGCAGTTGCACTATGAAACAAGTGTTAGGAGAGGGTGGACAGCAAGATGGAATAGGGAACATGAATGGAGGCACAGCAAAAGGAATGAAAGGGGTTCCAGCTAGGGGTCGAAGGGACGTTGCAAAGAACCTCAAGAAACGCCTACAGTGCACCGCGGATGTGGACGAGTGAGCCTCAAATGATGTAACGCATTCTGAAAATAACTTGTTTTGTGAACTGAAAACCGATGCGACTTCCCCTTTAAGCAGTAAATTAGCTACCTGGAGGTTAGTCAGCATAATTGAATAGCAGCTCGAGCATCCCCCATCTTAATATACTAGATGAGTATTAAATGGATGATATGGATAGGACGCCTCCTGAAGCATCACTGCAATACTTGATGAGGAAAAATATATAAACACACACTGCTGTGTATATTTATAAGTCTGTGTAAAGTTGATTTGTAAGGCTCGATAAACTGATTTCATTATCGTAATAGGTGTGACAATGCTTTCTATTTTAAATTTAGCTTCTACTATAAGAATTTTTTACTGTTACAAAATCACAATTTCAAAAGATTACAAGTATTAAAGATATGTTTATGTACACATATAATGTGTACATACATATATAATATATATATATATATATATATATATATATATATATATATATATATATATATATATATATATATACACACACACACACACACACACACACATATATATATATATATATATATATATATATATATATATATATATATATATAACAAATGAGACAATAAAGGTAGTAGTAGTTACTGAGCCTTTTTTTTTGCACAGTGTATGCTGATTAAAGAATGCCAAAAAGATAAAAAACTGAGCTCGACGAGGAAGATACGGTAGTGGTATTAGCGCGGGACAAGTGACGGACCACAGGGATCTGAGGTGACAATGATAAGAGGTGAGTGGCACAATGTATATTTATCTTTTATCTTTGAAACCACGACTAGTTACGGGAAGGAGATTATTTTAATAGTTGATTTGTTTCAGTACCTGCAGGACTAAACACCGGTTCCACTTCTGTGATCTTTTAGCTTGTATAAAAAGAAACGAGTATTTTTATCAGACAGTACATTAGAATTACGGCAAAAATTAAAAACAGCTATCAAAACTTTATCTGTGCAAAGCAAATGAGGACTAGGACTCAAAAATATGTCATAAGAAGGCAGAGAATTCCCTCTACCACTTTACATTGTCCAGACTGATCTTGCTGAATTTATCAAGAATGTAAACTTTAAGGTACGTGTTCTATATGGATAAACTTTGCTACCTATGTGTTTCGTTCCCAGTGGAGGTGACTGGGATTGGAGTTGGACAGATGAGGGATGGACTCGACTGTGACCCAGCTTACATTAGGGATTACAATCGTACGGAGATCTGATTCATTATGGATGTCACAAGATAAGCTGTGGATTCTGCAAATGCTACCAGGTCAATCCTCTCTCTCTCTCTCTCTCTCTCTCTCTCTCTCTCTCTCTCTCTCTCTCTCTCTCTCTCTCTCTCTCACTGGTTAGTGAGAATGTATAGTTAAAAATATTTACCAGAAGAACTAATATTAAACACATCCAAATGCCAACATTATTTATCATACACGTTCCTTTAATACTTTATTCGCTGCATGAATACAAGAGGAATTAAAGCATTATTTTGTTATACTTACAGTGATTGAACATTAAAAAGTAAAATTGGAAAGATTTGAAAAAATCCCATGATCTCTCAAATTTTGTGACCTTCGAACTCTGCCACAAAACTGCGCTCACAAAATAATATATTTGAACCTGTTTCTTAGCATCATAATTACCTATCAGGGCATTTCATTTCCTTTGTAAAAAGGACTCATAAGTAATGTGTTACACACTTCCAGCTCACAAGGGAACAAAAAGAAAAAAAAATGATTTTGGAAACTGCTACCTTTGTTTTAAGGAGTGACTCAAAGTGGCTTTTGGTATCAGGATACTCAAACGTCTTTGAGAATTTTAACAGCAGAACTCTAAGTTTTTGTGCTTTTTTCCGAACACCCGTTTATCCTGTCTGCTAAATTATGCCCTTTCCCACTTTCGCCGTTGGATTTTTAGCATTAATTGGTATTTCCGGCTAAATTAAGGCTTTATTCATCCAGAAAATCAGTTCACTGTGGCAATTACCAAAAATCCAGAATGGAAAAAATGGAAAGGGAAACTAAATGAAAAGAAGCTGAATTTATGTGTGTCGGAACAAATGACCCTCAGGGGAAAACTTGAGCAATTTGTTCGGTGTATGCAATTATGGCGAATTAAAGAGTCATTACATATTTCCTTATTACTCTCGGATCCGAATAACAGGAGATGTATCTCCCCTCACGTCTCCATTTTAACATCTCCGGATAAAGGAATGAGTTATGACGTGAATTTATGAACAGTCAAACGTGAGGGAATATTGAAATAAAACTTGCATCGCCAAGGAAAAGGAAGGTTCTCTGTCCGATGCTCGAAACGTGATTCACTCTGATTCGCTGACGTCATTAATGGATGTGGAATTCCGCTGGAGAATACGAAAATGATTTCCCTGTACAGACGCTGGGGAGTTACCTGCTATTGTAGCACTGATGTGATGAATATATTTTTACCATTATCACAAAAGAAGGCGAGATTCTGACAAGGGAAAACCTCCGTGGAACAAACAGAGGAAAGGAGCAGTCACTGAGAAAATTCTGTTCGTTGTGAATGATAAACCTCGTCTTCCTCTGTAAATCGCGGCATTGCCATTACGCTCACTGAGGCTTTCCTTTGCCATTTCTGTAACTGCCGCCTCAATCAATATTCCCGTTTCTCGGGGAAAGATGACGACTGTGCTGGTTGCAACATCGCGTCTGATGATTTTAATCGGATTTCAGTTCTGAAGAAATTGCAGTAATCTTTATGGTCGTCAGGAAATTATTCTTGTTTTATATATTCAATTTCTATTTAAGAGAATACGGCTAAAAATCATTTACAATTTCAGTACCGTATATGTAAGCATTACAAAATCTCCCATTATGGGTGGCTTTCATCCAAATCTAGCACTTTAACCTCCCTCTTGCTAAGATGGATACATCATTAATTCTCTTCGTACATGTTGTCCATCTAACTGTCATCTATCTACACACACATACACACACACATATATATACACATATATATTGTACACATTTAAGGCCCACTGGCTTCGAAACTTACTAGTTTGTTTCCAAGATTATTCGCATATTTCCTGCTCGGAAACAGACTTGTGGCGATAAGCGTCTCCCAAAAAATGGTCGATATTGTAGATAATGTTTTGAGTTCGTTGAGGCTATTAGAATTAGACAGATGCCTGGTAGAAGTGACCAATAGATTATATATACACATATATGTATATACATGTATATCTATATATATCATATATATGCTGTATATGTGTGATTATATATATATTATATATATATATATATTATATATATTATATATATATAATTATATATGTATATTATATATATATATATATATATATTATATATATATATATATATATATATATATATATATATATATATATATATATATATATATATATATGAAATCATCAACATCACGTAAGATAAATTTCTGACTCACGTCGGATCGAACCCAGGTCTCTCAGGTGGAAAGCAAAGGCAAAACTGGGCCAAAAGTCTAAAAGAAGTTGGAACCTGAGAGCAACTGCATCCCATGAAGCTTTTCCCCCAACTCCCGAACTTTCATTCAGATGTTTGATGAATAAGATAGAAATCATCAACACACATTAGTCGGGATCGAACCCAGGTCTCTCAGGTTATTACCCACTTACAAGTCTAAAAGAAGTTGGGCATCCATTTTCACCTGAGAGACCTGGGTTCGATCCTGACGTGAGTCAGAAAGCCGTTCCACACGCATTTTGATGATTTCTGTCTTTCACCAGATAGTAATTAGTTTTGTCCATTGGGTCATTGCCTGGGAAAACTATGGTTTGAGCGCAGTTGCTCTCAGGTTCCAACTTTAGACCAAAATACCTGAGAGACCTTATCCTGACGTGAAATTTATATATATATATATACATGTCATTAAGATAACTTATTACAACCAAAACAAACCTATCCCATGAAGCTCAATCGAACTTACAGATGTTTATGATTAATAATCAGTTAGTAATTATAATTACAATTGGGCATCCATTTTCACTTACCATAAGTAGCCGGGGGCATTTTAATTTCCCAGATAGTATTAGTTTTAAAACCTGGGTATTTGAGCGCTTAACCAAAATAGTTACTGTGTTCACGTTCCATTGTTTATAAAACAGCTCGTAATATCATTACAAAACTGGAGTTCTTGCAGGTTAAGTAGGGTTAAACCCACTTCGTTTCGTGTTCTGCATTTTTGTATCCTGTAAGTCCATACATTTTTCATAATACTTTGTACAAATGGGAAATCCATGAAAAGGAATTAACTGAACAGGGCAAAAAAATATGAAACTAAGAATATGAAGAGAAACGAGATAAATTTCACAAAACCAAGTTGGCCTATACACACACAAACACACACAAATATATATATATATATATATATATATATATATATATATATATATATATATATATATATATATATATATATATATATATGTATATATATATATATGTATATATATATATATATATATATATATATATATATATATATATATTTATATATATATTTATATACCTTTTATGTTCTGGTCCTTTTCTCAAGTTTTCCAGCTATATGGAACAAGCGTTCAACAGAAGAACAAACAAATACCGGAAATCACCGAACAGTTGATGAAAATTCGGCATGAAGCCCAGCACTGGGGTACTTTGACCATTCAAGGCTGTAGACACTGAAGATGAGGAGAGAGAGTTGGAGTGGTTGGACAGAAAGACTAAAGAAAAGAAGCAGAACGGAGGCAAAGTACAAGGCTAAAATTGGGTGCAGCAAGGGGCCGAAGGGACACTGCTACAAACTCTTTAGTCATGTCTACAGTGCACCACACGCTGTGTGCTGACGGCAGTACTCCCCTATAGGGAGTTTGTGAAGGGTCGTTTCAACATGTTTTTAGGTTTCATTTGGACATACTGATCGTTAGAAGCCAAACCCCCACCACCGCCCTCCCCTCCCCCAAATAAACAAGGAAATAAAAGCATCCGGAGCCAGCAAACCACCGCCAAGGCTGAGCAATGGTGATTGCGGGGATGCATCCAAACCTAACATCCTCTAACTAACCTAACCCAGGCTGCAGCTTCCTACCTGGGATGCATTTGTTTATGATATCACTGGAAAGCAACCACCCTCTCGTGTTATTCTATCTCCTTCCAGGAAGTTTCTTTTTCGTAAAAGCCACATGCCTATCTCTTAATATATCTTATTACTGTTCCCTCTTACGATGACCTTTTTTGTATAAAATAATTGGAATTGAGATAGAAAACCCTCCTAACAAAGACACAGGACAAGTTAACAGAACAAGTAGATAATAATGCCAGCCAAAAAAAAAAAAAACCTAAAAACAGTTTTGTCAGAGGCAACAAGAAAACTTACAAAAAAAATGTCGATGGAGAATATTGGCAAAGAATGTAAATTAGGACTGTCAGTTTTACCTTTATTAAAACGAAACACGTAATCGAACACGACAACTGCCAAAACCCAGAATGTAACTTACACTGGTAATGTATATAAAATTACGATTGTTGACGTACATAAAAATCAAGCCATATTTTATATTTAGAACACATACACCGAAATATTATTTATTAAAAAGTTTTGTTTAAACAGATCTGGAATGGGCATCGCTACTTTGATACTAGATTGGATTCACTAAGGCCGTGTGTGACGTAAACTACACCCCCAAAATGTTGATGGGAAATGCTGAATTAATGCAGGTACTGTGAGTGGAGTTTTGAAATTCTCTCTTCGTCATTCACACTTTGACGCCTGGTTAAGCGTCCTTCTAAAAAGTCGTCTTTTGTTTCCACGTGTTGTCTACTGTGTTGGGAGAAGGCGGCGAGACATTCGGTCTTGCAGCTGATAGCATCAACCCAGCGAGTGCAGCAACAGTCGCTGTTTTTCCCTTCAAGGCGCGCAGAGCTCTGGAGTAAAGAAGAAGACCCACACCACTAACTGTCTATCTTTTGTGTGTGTGTGTGTGTTTTGACCTTTTACCGTGTCCCAGATTTATGGATGTGAATCGCTATTCTTCTCTATTCCTCCGCGCCCTCAGACGCCATTAGTCACCAGCTCCCCCATCGGCGTCGTTTCATGCTTGAACTGATGGCGGTGATTACCAAGTCTCTTTGTCCATCTTCCCTTTTTCCAAAACCTTCCGTCCGGGATGCACGCAATCTCTTCTTTTTTTTTCTTCCGTCCAGATGCTTAAAATGGATTTAATAGGTCTCGTTTTCTTGCTCTTTTTCCTGAACCTCCTCCTCGTACATTTTCAGACGAACAACTTAATAGAATCTTGGTGTAATTGGATATTTTTAATGGCTTCAAGTCGGAAATTCGGTGCTTTCAAGAAACAATTACTGCCTGTCTCTGTCTCTTGAATTTACTTCCTGGTTTTCCCTTCATTTTTAACGCCATTTAGGATCTTCAGTTTACTTCAAAAATAGTGCTGGAGAAATTAAATAGCTTAATTAGGTACCAGAAAATATGAAGTATTATTGTAACACAATAAATTACTTTCCTCCCAGTTTTCAAGCTTTTGTATTGGGCTTATTCTCATTTGCTTAGAATATCGCTTTCAAATTCCGCTTCTTTCATCTTTAGCGTCCCTCCTTGATGGGAATGAATCCAAGGCAATTAGTCAAGATCTAAGCAGCGCTTCTTTCACTCTCTTTTTCTCACTGCTTCAAGTGTTTTTCCATTCTTTCAATGGGTACCAATTAGGGTATTTTCCTACTGAACGTTATTGCGTCTGTCTGGTCTCGTCGTGAGTTAGTCGAATGCAAAGTCCGTTTTTTACGCATTTTCTGTCTCCTCGCCTACTTGATGCTTACACTTTATTGGATGAAAATGCAATTCGTTATTTTTTTTTATCAACTTCTGGGGTGTCTAGTTTACTTCACACTTAGCTTCCTAAGACTGGAAAATATGCAGTTAAAAACAGTGAATATTTTGAAATGTTGCAAGTTCTTATCTTTATCAAGGTTATTATGTCATGTAGAACGCATCGGTTGCTACATTTGAGGGCGTCAGCGTGTCTCATTTCTAAATTTAACTGAGTAACGGCAACTCCTAGGTAAAGGCAACTTAACTGCCCAGTAACCCCACCAGTAGATATTCAGGGAATATTTACAGAAGTCATTCGTCACTCATAGCTCAGTGGAATATTCAACACCAGTTACGATGCTGATAAGTTTTTTAAATGACCGTTTAACGTATTCAGATCGAACAGGAGTTTTCTAATCCTTTTCAAAACATAGAACGTATCAGGCTATCTAAGACACTCTCTAAAGGACTTGAAAATATTTCTTACAATGTTTATGCAGTAATGATGATCAAGTCAGAGGAGAGATATATTTTATGTATTGTCAACTATACTTACTCATTGTGTCTATGGACATCAAGTAAAAAGATTGTGTTTGAGCACTTTAAGGGGGATTGGGAAACTTAGATGTTCCTTCGCATTACAATAAAAAATACACCCACCTCAAGATAGGATGAAAAATCTAATTTTGTTGACAAATGTACTGCAAAGAAGATAGTGATCATTGATCACTGAAATGAATTAGTTAAGTATCCTGCACATACAATGTCTTAGTTTTACTGTGTGTAGTCTGCAAATAAATCAATATATTTACACTGTTAAAAGAAATTCCGGTATCTTAAAATTCCCAAAACGAAACCTTAAAAATAGTTATGGTAACGATCAGATCTGAGAATACCTATAGCGGTTGGTCCTCGGGTAATTAAACGATAAATCATACACACATGGTACTTGTCCTCAGTGTTCTTTCTGTAAAATGAATTAGGAAATGAAGTGGCTCCTGTGCTTTGCATTTCTTCTTATAACCAAGCAAACGGTATATAAGAATAGTAACCAGTAATTCAAGAGTCATCACTGACGGCAGCAAGTGCCAATCCGATACAGACGAGCGCAGATACACTTGTATGGTGCTCCTTCAGAGTCAAAAATCAGCAACAAGTGTCTTTTGCTATAGAATACGTTTTGAAACTCCTATCCATACTGGCAGTATATGATGGACTATCTCACCATAAATCAAATAGAACAAAGGGCACACACATAATTAAGAATTTAAGTGATATACTCCTGAATTTAAATGTTAAATCAACATTGATCACATAGATTTTAGTATATACATAAAACTTGTGAAGCAGAACTACCCTCTGATATACACAGCCTCATGAAGTAAGAGTTCAATACAAACGTTACTAAATCTTACTGCAGTCTCTTATACAGCACTACATACACTGAAGATAAAAGATTTAAAACGGATAGATGTTAAAGGCAATGAACTTGAATGCTTAAGAGCTATCACCTTTGTAGAACCTTTAAAGTACAAATCGATAACTGCAAATTTGCTTTAAGAACTCTGCCTTCAAGAGAATTATTGCAAGCCAGTCTTTTGGAACAGCCATTAGAATGTATACACTTCGAACTGTCATGGAATATGAAACGTTTGGTTAAATGTATTTAGCAGATTATACACAATTTTACATGGCTGTGTACATAACTGAAGTTATCACACCCAAAATGAACATAATGAAATGAATAGGGAGTTGGTTAAACAGAAAAACGAAGTTAAATCATAAGTTTAGATGAATGGGCAAAGAAAAAAGCTTGATATTAGAACAACAAAACTAAAATACATAAATGCATGCTGTAAAGAAAGTGAGATACTTGGGTAACTGGTGAACACTTAAATATGATGGATACCATATTAAATATGTATCACAAATGGGAAAGTATCACTTAATACTTAAAAATGGATAAGCCAAAAATACCAGACTGACCGATGAAAATTAAGCTACAAAGCCAAGCAGTGGGTCATTTGCAGCCATCAACGTTTAAGTGGGTGAAAAGAGAGAACTGGTATGGTTGGACTGGAAGATAAAACAAATCTAGAAAATAAATGAGATGGAGTACGACCTAAAGGTGAAACTGGGGAAAAACTCCACAGGCGCAATGAGAAGTTATGGTTGGAGAGGTTGGAGAGCAAGTAAGTTGGAAGGTAGGTGGCGGTAAAGGCCTATAAGTGGGTTCAGCTAGGGGCCGAAGGGACGCTGCGAATTGCCTTCAGTAATATAGTTGATGCTCAAACATAACTCTGATCCGAAAGCTAGATACTGGAAAGTCTATAAAAAGGCCTACAAAATCATCTACCGTAGAAGTTACAGGATTTAGTGAAGAAAGCAGCGAAAATGACTATGCCTCAGTAGTTACTTATGAAAACAAGAATGGAATATAAAATGTGTTGGGGTACTTTAGTGATAACTAATAATAATTCGAAAGCACTAGTATACATAACCACGTGAACGAAAGTAAACAAATGGAACCAAGATGCAATAACGATACTGAAAAAAAGAATATGAATACCCAGCCACATCTAAAGTTACACATGCGTGAAAATCGAGACACTTAAGAAGAAACTAGAGACTTCTCTATTAGTAAATAAATATGACCCGGAAACAGAGGTTATTACATAAATCTATGATCCGTAAGGACAAACGCGGCTCGCCGGATTGGCTAAAAGCTAGCCTCCAAAAATATAGAAGGATGGTGATAAATGGTCTCTTGACAATGAGGATAATAAATTGAAAAACTTGGGATTCCATTCCGTACAGAGCCTTAATGTAAATATGTATGTATATGTGTGTATATATAATATATCACACATACATATATACATATATATATATATATATATATATATATATATATATATATATATATATATATATACATACATACACACACATAAAGTTCTGTACGGAATCGAATCCCAGGCTTTTGAGTCATTATTCCTTCTGTCAATATATATATATATATATATATATATATATATATATATATATATATATATATATATATATATATATATATATGTGTGTGTGTACACACATATATATACATATACATATATTATATACACATACATAATACATACATATATATAATACACATATATATACATATATATGTATATATACATATATATACATGTATATATATGGATATGAATGTGTGTATATCTTAGTTTTACCAGACCACTGTTAATCATAACAGCTCTCCTAGAGAGGGCTGGCCCGAAGGATTAGACTTATTTAACGTGGCTAAGAACCAATTGGTTACTTAGCAACGGGACCTACAGCTTATTGTGGAATCCGAACCACACTATAGCGAGAAATGAATTTCTATCACCAGAAATATATTCCTCTAACTCTTCATTAGCCGCCCCGGGACTCGAACTCGGGTCTAGCGAGTGCTAGCCCACAACTCTTCCGACTCTCCCAACGAAGAGCTGTGTGTATAAGTATGTATATATATATATATATATATATATATATATATATATATATATATATATATATATATATATATATATATATATATATTACATATATACATCTATATATTATATAAACTCATCGCGGGAGATGCCATACTTTCATATTCAAGTCTGTAGGAAATGACGGCACTCTCAAGCATCTGGTGGAAGTATCACAGTCAGGTTTGGGTATTTTTTCTCCTCTACCGTGACAGGTATTTGATTACAAGATTACATAACTGAGACGCCCAGAAATGGCATCCGAAGACCATTAGCTTCGACCCAATTACAAATGGATGCCGTAACGAAAAATCCCCAAGCGTCTGTCTGTCCCGACTAATAATGAATAATTCATCCTGTGACACCTCCATTTGTAGGACGCACCAATTAATTATCATTTTTATGATGAAACGCTTTGCAGCATATTTTTTTCATGTTTAAATGTAGATTGTGTAACAACTTTATTACAGCGCCAATTATCATGTAGGTTTAATTCATCTGACAATTATTCACATTTTTATTTCGGCGGGTAGGTGGGTAGCGGTTTGTTATGATGTGACGAGCGTATCTGAAAGAGATACCGCAATGTAGTTTTTTTTTTTAATTTCTCTGTCTTTCATCTTGTTTAATTCTTCGACTGTCTGGTGTAATCTATTACTATAACTTTTACTCTCATCCTTGACTGTGAGTAAATCCAGTAACCTCATAATTACAAAGCTAAATCTCCCCTTTTCATGTAAATCTCACAATAACTTATCTACCGCTGCTTTCATATGATTTTTTTCACATTCCGATCGCCCGGTCATTTGCTTTCTTCTTAAGATGCCATTAAATCTAAGGCTTTTCAAGTAACAAGTGACTCCATCCTCAACACTTCGACTAACCTCCTTTCTGGCGTGACCTCTTTACAGTCTTGGTTTGCAGGTATTATTTTAGACAATGTTGCGTTTAGTTCATGGAGAGGGTCTTTCTCTCTCCAGGATAGCCTCTCAATACCTATCATCCCACTGCTTCCTGCATTTAAACTAAGAAATTTCATTCCTTCTCATCTGATGAACGAGTCAGAGAACTAGTCATTCTTATCTGAGTGCCATATTTTCTCAAAACCGATTTTTAGTTTTCTGTAAACGAAAACTATTGAGATGGCTATTTGCCTGTCCGTCCGCACTTTCCTGTCCGCCCTCAGATCTTAAAAACTACATGTTGATCATCCACCTCCCAATCATCAAACATATCAAATTGCAGCCCTCTAACCTCAGTAGTTTTTATTAGTTTCCTGTAAAAGAAAACTATTGTGCCGGCTTTGTCTGTCCGTCCGCACTTTATTCTGTCCGCCCTCAGATCTTAAAAACTGCTGAGGCTAGAGGGCTGCAAATTGGTATGTTGATCATCCACAATCCAATCATCAAACATACCAAATTGCAGTCCCTAGCCTCAGTAGTTTTTATTTTTATTTAAGGTTAAAATTAGCAATAATCTTACTTCTGGCACCGATATAAGTACCAACAACACAGGCCACCACCAGACTGTGGCTGAGTTTCACGGGCCGCGGATAAGAATTTCATGGGCAGCGGGTGAAAATTTCATACAGTATTATATGCTGTTAAGAAAACTGGATTGCGCCGAAGAAACTTCGGAGCACTTTCTACTTGTTTTCTTTTGTTTTAAATTTAATCCACTGCTATATCTATACTGACAGAGTCTCTTCTCAGGCCTGTCACGTACCAGCCAGAGGGAAAACCGTGCGGCGATCATACGGCATTTTGCGTTTTCACGATAGACTAAACGTTAAACCGTTGATTTCAATCATTCTGGTGTTTATCGAGAGCTAATTCGATATTGAAGACCATAAAATGAGTGTATTCACTGTCAATCACTGTCAATGGGTTCATCCCATATACAAAATACGTCATTTACATACCGAGTCGGAAGCATTTCGTTCATTTGAAATTTATGGATTCTGAGGCTTACATTATGTACTGTTATATGAATAAACATCAACCATACAACCTAATACGCATCTTGTCGCTGTGAATGAAAGCTTTATGGGTAGAATGACACATGAATAATTTGAATTGTATTAAAACATTGCGAAAAAGCATAGGAATGAAATAATGATATAGAGACATAACATTATTTTATATATCTGAAATAAAGTTCAGAAAATGGCGTGCCTGAAAAAGAATAGCGCCAAAAGCATAACTTGTAAATAGCAGGTTTCCTTGAAATGTAAATAATGATTAAAATCCCCGCAAAATCCTTGGGGAAAAAAAAAATAAGATGTATTAATCATTCCAGTCTTAACCTAAACTAAACTGTTCCTCAAAATATGAGTTAATAAGAACTTGGCTGCTGGAAAAAAAAATTATATAAAGTTTTCAGTTAGAAAGCGGCATCCATTATATTACTATTTTTCAAATTTTCCTCAATATTAATCAATGAGTATACAATAGCTGGAAAACTTGTACATAATTTTCTTTAGAATTCTAAACTCAAGAAAAAACTCGGTAGCTATTCTGTATTCGTAGGTTGAATATAGTTGAGTTGAATATAGAATTTAGGCCAAGGGCCAAGCACTGGGACCTATGAGGTCATTCAGCGCTGAAATGGAAATTGAAAGTAAACGGTTTGAAAGGTGTACCAGGAGTATAACCTCGCAGTTGCACTATGAATCAATTGTTAGGAGAGGGTGGAAAGTAAGATGAAGAAAGAGAATATGAAAGGAGTTACAGTAAAAGGAACGAAAGGAGTTGCAGCTAGGGGCCGAAGGCACGCTGCAAAGAACCTTAAGTAATGCCTGCAGTGCACCGCTTGAGGAGCATTGACGGCACTAACCCCCTGCGGGGTGTATTCGTAGGGGGGAGGGGTGAACCTACCGTGGTCATAGTTGATTCTGCTTCGGGAAAAAGGTTAATACTTTGCATTAGAACGGTTTTTTCAGTGCAGGCTCCTTTCATTTTTCATTACAGCACAAAATGCCGGCGCAAAACCAACTACGATAAACAAGACGTTTAAGATTTGACATTCCCATATTTACAGATATTCACAACAATTTATTAACAAGTAAAAAATGCGTCCAAGTTTCTTCAGGGCAATCGAGTTTTCTGAACAATGATGTATGAGTCGCGGCCTATGAATCTTTAACCACGGCCCGGTGGTGGCCTGTCCTCTATCGATGCCAGATGCACGATCATAGCTAACTTTAACCGTAAATAAAATAAAAACTACTGAGGCTAGAGGACTGCAATTTGGTATGTTTGGTGATTGGAGGGGGATGATCAACATACCAATATTCAGCCCTCTAGCCTCAGCAGCTTTTTAGATCTGAGGGCGGACGGACAAAGCCGGCACAATAGTTTTCTTCTACGGAAAACTAAAAAGTCTTCGATAAAACTAAACTTCCTAGGGCCTCCGTAGCTATTTTAATGGCATAGGATAAGCCACCTAGGTAAAGTTGTTCAAGAAAAAGTAAGGCGAGGGTTTTCAGTGGTTTCAATCCTTGTGGTGCCTCTTCCGAGAAAATGAGATTATTATTATTATTATTATTATTATTATTATTATTATTATTATTATTATTATTTGTGCCTCTTCCGAGAAAATGAGATTATTATTATTATTATTATTATTATTATTATTATTATTATTATTATTATTATTATTATTATTATATATTATTCAGAAAATAAAGCCTATTCATATGGAACAATCCCATAGGCTCACTGACTTTAAATTCAAGCTTCCAAAGAATATGGTGTTCATTCGAAAGAAGGAAGAGACGGTAATAAGAATACAGAAAGAGGTGATCGGTCATTAGAAAACAGATAAATAAACAAATATATAAAAAAATAAAAACGTAAGCTAATTATTAAAATACAAGGAGAATTGCGTTAGGGCAGTAATGCATTGCATCTTCGCTTGAACTTCTGAAGTTCTTGAAACTGAATAAAGGTATTAAAAAAAATTACATACTACAATATGTATAACAGCAGGTACAGCTAATCCTTGAGCAGCACCCCAAATGAATGATGGTGAAACCTGCAGTCAATGTTGCAGACAATGGATTTTGAGAAATGAGTAATTTCGGAAACGCTCCGTAAGACGACAAGACGGAAACAGAGAAGCACGGCGGGTTAGGAAATGACACTGCTCGGCTTCGGTAGTAATGCGAGTTGGGGTCGATATCGAGAGATAGAGTGTTTCGCTCTAAACAATAGCTGTCTTTCATATCCATCAAGGTCAATGGAGAGAAGAGTGGTTATCTAGGGAACACAATTCATTTGCAGTAATAGCAGCAGAGTATGGGTGAATGTACGTTTACATACGTATATACACATATATACATGTACATATATATGTATACACACACACATGAATATATATAACCAGATGTGTATACATATAAATACACATATATATAATATATAAGTGTGTACATGTTTTATATATATATATATATATATATATATATATATATATATATATATATATATATATATACATATATATATATATATGTATATAAATATATATATATATATATATATATATATATATATATATATATATATATATATATATATATATATATATATATATATATATGCACACACAAACATGGAGATAAAATTGCTCCTTAATACCAAATTCAAATGACCTGGAGAATAACTTTCACCTAAAGGAATTTATATAAATGCCAGGCACATGGACAGACGGCTTTGTTAAGGCCTTAGCAGTAACGACCGTGACTTACCCGTTCAGCTATCGAGGCTGATGCGGAGTGACCTCGATTTCAAGGAGAAAATCTGAATCTCATAGGAATATATAAACCTTAATATTACGTTATCTCTTTTGCCGGATAGATGGGTATTCTTGGTCATATCTGTATCTGACCCAGATGCCGTCTGGTATGATTCCTGGCCAGGGAAGCTGCGCTTATTTGTGATTCCCAGTGTTAAGTTGATTCGGCATCAAAGGGTGTCTATGGCATAATATTTTTGAAGAAAGAACGTCAAAGGCGAATGATGGACAAAATTATCACACGTATGTATCTATGTATCTTTTTATATCTATATATATGCATACACACACACATATATATGTATATATACTGTGTATATTATTTACGTATAAATATATATGCCATGTGTATATATTTTATATAAACGAGTATTTATATATATATATATATATATATATAAACTATATATATACAGATAATAGATATATTTATGTGCACACAAACACACACACACACACACACACATATATATATATATATATATATATATATATATATATATATATATATATATATATATATATATATATAATACATGTGTATAAATATATGTATCTATATAGATACAGACAGATAGATGGATAGATAGATAGATAGATATATAGATAGATAGACATATATTTATACACATATATATGTGCATATATATATGTATATACATACACAATATATATATATCATGAGTGTATGATATTTACTTTGGGTAATCTTTCAGAGCTCTGATTACCAAGTTTCAAAAACAATCCGATAGAATGGCGAAGTTGGGAGAGCCAGAGAATGATTAAGTTTCAGCGCTTTATAATAAACGTCATTTTTCCTTCCGGAATTCAGAATTCATATTTAACGGCATACATTTCGACATTCGACTCTCGAGAGACACGCATGAATATGGAGACTGAAATACCAGAAGCGCAAAAACACAACAATAATACGAAGCTCCGAATATTTCAGACAGGTTTGGAATATGTCCATTTTAACATGGCCCGCTGTATTGCAGACTTCGGTCACATGCTCAGTAAATCCATTTTGCTGTTTTCTCAGTCCCAGGTCGTCTCACAAATTCGAGAGGAGGAGAGCTGTCCATCTCTCTCTCTCTCTCTCTCTCTCTCAAGTCTAATACTCAGACAGCTGACGCATTTGCATACCAGCTTGCTTCTGGAAGGGAGGAGAATTAAACATTCAATAAAGTGGTTTACTATAATTGATTTACTTTGCGTCTTTTGGCTCCAAAGGAAACTCGATATTTTGTGCGAAATGCCTCGCCCCAGCGTTCAGGAACGAGTCGGTTTTTGTTTCACAAGTTTGCTCTGAACATTTGCATGGCAGTCTCCACAGTTATTAGGTTGACGGAAAATCTAATAGTCCTGAAATCAACACCGAAACTTTCAGCTATACCATATCTCAAGCACAATTCTTTATGTGATTATTATTTGTCTGAATGTTTACGGTTTTAAGGGTTTATCAGCACAGATATTATTGTTACCTGAATACATATTTTTAGTTTTCTGCAAAAGAAGACTATTGAGATGGCTTTTTGTCTGTCCGTCCGCTCTCAGATCTTAAAAACTACTGAGGCTAGAGGGCTGCAAATTGGTATGTTGATCATCCACCCTCCAATCATCAAACATAGCAAATTACAGCCCTCTAGCCTCAGTAGTTTTTTTTTTTTATTTTATTTAAGGTTAAAATTAGCCATGATCGTGCGTCTAGCACAGCTATAGGTGCCAAAAACACATGTCGCCACTGGGCTGTGGCTGAAATTTTCATGGGCCGCAGCTGAGAGTTTCGTACAGCATTATACGCTATACAGAAAACTCGACTGCGCCGAAGAAACTTCGGTGCATTTGTTACTTGTTTATATTTATACTAATACGAATCACTAAGCTTTCTGAAAATCTTTATTGACCCTCCAGCATATAAAGGATCGTGGTCCATTTGAACAAATTACTTAGCTTCTGTAGGTGTGATCTCCAATGTCTTCAAACAGACAGAGAAAACATCATAAACATTGAATATTCCCAGAAAATGTGGGTTAAAATCATCAGCTCCTTACACACTTGAAGATGTCAAAATCCCCTGTGGAGGAAGATATTGTTAGCATTGGTGTTATAATGTACACGACTTCAAAATTGACTGGGCGAGGGGATTACTGTCATCCACTCACTGCTGGTCTGGTAGGCTGAATGTTGGGGGCGAAACCACAGGAAGGGGTGTAATGCCGGCTGTAACAAAGTAAATTAAAAGTTGATTTTCTAAGTCAAAGGTTGGTGGGTGAAGTTCCCAAGAGGAATAGAATAAAATAGAATATGCAACTTAGCCCGAGGACCAAGCACTGACACCTAGGAGGTCATTCAGTGCTGAAAGGAAAATTGAGAGCAAAAGGTTACAAGTTGTAACAAGAGGAATTGAGAGCAAAAGGTTACAAGTTGTAACAAGAGGAATTGAGAGCAAAAGGTTACAAGTTGTAACAAGAGGAATTGAGGGCAAAAGGTTACAAGTTGTAATAAGAGGAAAACCTCGCAGTTGCACTGCGAAACAATTGTTAGAAGAGGGTAGGCAGTAAGATGGAAGAAAGAATATGAATGGAGGTACAGTAAAAGGAATGAAAGGGGTTGCAGCTAGGGGCACGCTGCAAAGAACCATAAGTAATGCCTACAGTGCACCGTGTGTGAGGTAAAGACTGGCGGCACTAACCACCTGCGGGGAGTTTCCAAGAGGGTTAATTGTTTGTCCGTGGAGGAAAGCTGCATGACTGATACCCCCCCAAACATTCACTACAAACATGTATTGAAAGCAAATATTTTCGCATCCATAGTTAATGGGATATGGAATCCCATCTTGTTGTAGTTAACTTGTATTACAAAAAAAAAAACCACCAAGCTTACAGTGGGAAGAGCAAAAGACAATGAAATTTAAGGATATTTCATACGGGACTTGTTATCTCGGTGTTAACTGAAATAGCTGACCGTCTGTTGACTGATTATTTTATATAAAACTGTAAATCAGTTATAAAGGTTGTTCATGAAGAAATATAAGTTGTTAATCCTGCGTAACTGAACGTGTAAAAAATTCTTTACATTATTTGATATCATCACTTTCTCGTGACCTTAAATGGAAAAATAAAGTTCGCAGTAGTATGTATGTACATTGCTATATACAGGAGGCTTTCGCCAACTGATCAAGTTGGCGAAAGCTTCCTGTATATAGCAACATACTACATACATACTACTGCGGACTTTATTTTTCCATTCTTTCCATTATTAGGTAAATGAAAAAACACTTTGGTAACGAATCACAACCTAGCAACAATCTATGGCGTGGTGACGTCAGGGTGTTAGAATTCAGTGAAATCCTTACATAGTTCGTTGATTTAATCAAGCCGCCTAATTATTTAAGGAATTTGCTCGACTAGGCTTTGCACTTGTGTCTTTACCAAATTGTTAATTCCAGCACTTGGTTTTTTTTTTTTGGAAATATACATTGTCTGGGTTATTCTCAGGCTAGGCTATGATCATCGCTGTTATTATACATGCTTTGTTACGATGGTTCATCTTAATACGAGAGATGGAGATAGACGCAGAGGGTAGGTTCTTTGTGATAAAGGATGAAGAATGATAGAAGAGACAGACAGACAGAAAACCATAGTAGCTTTACGATAACAGATGATAAATACACACACACACACACACACACACACAGAGAGAGAGAGAGAGAGAGAGAGAGAGAGAGAGAGAGAGAGAGAGAGAGAGAGAGAGAGAGAGAGAGAGAAATAAATTAGGTCCAATGTAAAGGGAGACTCTAGAAAGCACACACACACACACACAGAGAGAGAGAGAGAGAGAGAGAGAGAAATAAATTAGGTCTAATGTAAAGGGAGACTCTAGAAAGCACACACACACACACACACACACACACACACACACAGAGAGAGAGAGAGAGAGAGAGAGAGAGAGAGAGAGAGAGAGAGAGAGAGAGAGAGATAAATTAGGTCTAATGTAAAGGGAGACTCTAGAAAGTTGTCTGGTATCCCCAATGCACCTTAAGTGTTTAAAGCAACACAGAACTGGATTTTAACATGTAAGTTCTTTATATGATTAAAGTTAAATTAATGTTTGTTGGTTCTTTTAAAGAATGGTTTATGTAAACATTATTTGTGTGAAATACCATGCTTAACCTTTTAACACAAGGAGTAATATTTTATTCGTCCATATTTTAAAACAGGCAAATATACCGCACCAGAATCAACTGTTAAATATTCAAAATCTGAGCCATGAGACGCGAAACAGTACACGAATGTCTTTTGTTATACCGAAGTCCATAGAATTGAATTGAATATAGAATTGAGGCCAAAGGCCAAGCACTGGGACCTATGAGGTCACTCAGCGCTGAAACGGAAATTGGCAGCAAAATGTTTGAAAGGTGTAACAGGAGGAAAAACTCGCAGTTGCACTACGAAACAACTGTTAGAAGAGGGTGGAAAGTAAGATGGAAGAAAGAGAATATGAAAGGAGGTAGAGTAAAAGGAACGAAAGGGATTGCAGCTAGGGGCCGAAGGCACGCTGCAAAGAACCTTAAGTAATGCCTACAGTGCACCGCATGAGGTGCCGAAATCCATAGAGAGTGTAAGACATTCTCCCAGTGAGAGTCACTTGTGTGACAGCCAACCCCAGTAAATATTAACAACAGTTCTGTCGAAATGGCTGGTTAACCCACTTCACTGGCTCCTAACTTAAACTAACTAACCATCACGCACCTAACCTGACCCTAAAGGTATGGTTCCTCTCTGAGGTTCCTCTCTTTGTGAGATATAGAGGGCTGAAATAGTTAACCAGGCATTTACAGCAGAAATGAACTCCAAATTTGTTAGAATCAATCATAGGAAAACTTCCAGAAAATCATATTGTATATAACAGTTCTGGGATGTAGTGTTGTCAGAAATTAGAAAGCAATTCATGGCACTGAATAAGCTAATTTGTTTCTAAACATCAGGTTGGAATATATAAGTACAAGTCATTGAACGTATAACAAAAGAACGAATGTGTAACAATATTAGGTAAAACCTCAAATGTCATGAGGCAGGCCTTTAGACATGCGCAATAATAATGCTGATGACACGAAGGAATGAAAAATAATTTATAACAAATGAAAGAAGGATGGTCCAAGACACAGATGCAACCACTGGTAACGTCATGAATTACACCAATTTTACTTTTGCGGAACCGAAGAACCATTGCTAAAGTATGAAGCAGCGCAATAACCGAATATGGCGTTGTAGCGTGTTCAAAGGTATGGATCATCTTAAACCAAAAACAGACCCATATCTCTGTTATCATCCATTTCAATTGATTTTTATTAAAACAAGTAAAAAATCAACCGAAGTTTCTTCGGTGCAATCGAGTTTTCTGTACAGCCACTATAGCGTGTATGTAATCAAGGCCACCGAAAATAGAGCTATCTTTCGGTGGTCTCGGTATAATGCTGATTGAGCCACGGCCCATGAAACTTTAACCATGGCCTGGTGGTGAACTATCCTATATCGCTGCCAGAAGCACGATTATGGCTAAACCTTAAATAAAATAAAAACTAATAAGGATAGAGGGTTGCAATTTGGTATGTTTGATGATTGGAGGGGTGGATAACCAACATACTAATTTGCAGCCATCTAGCCTCAGTAATTTTTAAGATCTGAGGGCGAACAGAAAAGGTGCGGACATGAAAAAGTGCAGACGGACAGACAAAGCCGGCACAACAGTTTTATTTTCAGAAAACTAAAAAAAAGAAAAAAAGAAATTGGTGTGACAATCCTTAAATACCAATAACCTTCGATTAAGATCAAACGTGTTTCACGACTTAAACCTTTCATTTTAAGACTTTTTTTTTTTTAGCTCAGGCCCGACGGAAAGAAAATCTAAGAGGGTATAGGAAGATGACTGAGACATAACCACAAAAAGAAAGGAAGAAAGATCATAAGAGTAAGGAAAGAAAAGGAACAAGAAGAAAATGTAAAAAAACTTGTCGGTGGCAGAAAAGAATCTCACAGAAAGGCTTAATCCATGGATGACCAATTTCATCAGAGTAAATGAGGGGGAACTTCGCATGACGTGTGTTATGAGGCAATCTGATAGAAGGAGGAATTCTCCTATGTGGTCCAATAGAGAGTGACTGGAAAAGTAACTGTGTAAGAGAGAGAGAGAGAGAGAGAGAGAGAGAGAGAGAGAGAGAGAGAGAGAGAGAGAACCTAACTTTTCTGAAGAGAGCAAAGAGGAACGAGTGGTTCAAGAAGAGTGGAAAAAGTTAAGTATATCTTAGTTTAACCAGACCACTGAGCTGATTAACAGCTCTCCTAGGGCTGGCCCGAAGGATTAGATTTACTTTTACATGGCTAAGAACCAATTGGTTACCTAGCAACGGGACCTACAGCTTATTGTGGAATCCGAACCACATAATAGCGAGAAATGAATTTCTATCACCAGAAACAAATTCCTCTTGTTTTTCACTGGCCGGTCGGAGATTCGAACTCACGACCAACAGAGTGGTAGTTGAGAACGAAACCCGCTCACCCAGCGAAGAACTAGAGTGGGATCACTGATCAACTGAATTACCTGCAACAAAAAGGACGAAGTACACTGAATTTGAGAACAACACTCCGAACAGGGATGTACAAGTACAACATACAGCCTCAGTTACTGTCACGAAGAATATGGTTTACCACACCTATAAAATGCACTCGATATTACATGGGCAGATTTAGGAATCGGAGTAATGTTAACTCTCCCAGGCTGGT
>NC_089752.1:103889820-103892320 GCF_040412425.1 Macrobrachium rosenbergii
TTAGCTATTGGGCTACCAGTGTTTCAGTAACTTTCCAAAGACACGACAAGTGAGATATAAACTGATACGACCTAAAAACTGTTCGTTTCGCTTCCTTTCTTTCTGTTTGTAAGGGTTTTCAGTTGAAGATTTATCTTCAGCTGAAAAACCTTAAGGCTATAATAAACCCAAGAGGGCTCCTAAGGGAAACAGTTTGCAGAGAGTGACAAGTTATATACAGGACAAGGTGATATGTCAGTAATTATAAGGGAATACAAAATAAGACCGATACACCTGAATTCAGATGTCAACAGAAAGCATCTGCTCCTTGTTTAAGCATTTTGAGGTTGTGAAGATTACACACTTGCACTAGGCAAACTATTTCACATTTCAGTTGCAGCCGAAATAAAACCTCTGGCAAACTAAGTAGCAAATTTCAAACTAAAAAACGACATTGTTTGCTGCTTCAAACAGTGTAGTTTTATAGTATCATAGTTTCGTACTCAGTCTGCTAGAAGTTTTATCTTGGGTGCAACTAACACGTGGAATAGTTTGCCTGGTGTCGTGAGCAAAAACAACTAGGTCAGGTAACGACGGAGTGCAGAGGATGTTTGTTGTTATAGTAAATTTTATGCAACAAATATAAGCTCGCTTTACGCCTATGCCACAAATCAACGTTAAGACTTGACAAAATAAACTTGACTGATGATATCACTCTATCCAAGAGTTTGAGACGTGAGTCAGTCCCCAAACACCACACTGGAGAATAGTAATCCAAACAAGGAGGAAGAAAAGAGTTAAAACACTACGATATAATAATAGCTTCATCCCGAAACATTCGAAAACATTCCCACAAGATGCCAACTTTTTGAGAAACAGAGGAAGCAATATTAAATGTATGCTTCTCAAACGACAACTTATTATTTAAAGTTACACCTAAAATCTTACAAGAATCATTGACAGTTACAATATTACCAATTAAATGTAAATCATAATGCAAATGCAAAATTGTTCTGGATCCACTATCATACTTTGAGTTTTAGAAGGTTACGGTTCATGCCCTAAAACTTACTCCACTAATCATGTGTCAGATCTCTGTTAAAGGACTCTGTTACCACAGACCTAAGGAATAACAGCTAGAAGAGCTGCATCATTGGTGCATGCAATCAATTCGCTCTCCATATCTTGCTACGTCACTAGTACATATAATAAATAGCAAAGGTCATAGAATGCTAACTTGCTGAACACCTGAGATGACACTCTAAAGGTACTATACTGGCCATCAACACTGACCCTTTGAGTTCTGCCTAAAAAAAAATTCATTCAAAATATTAATAAAAGATCCAACTCCTCACAATAGTTTCTCTCATCTAGAGCACTCGGCAAGACGGTAGATATTGGCAAGAGTGCATTACAAGTACCAAGGCATTTACGGAACACAAACTGTAATACTGGTTGCAGGTTATTATCTTCAACAAATCTATAAAGACGCTTGAAGATCAGCTTCTCAAAAACTTTACATGAAACATAGGTAATTGGAATTGGCCTATATGCTGAGGGGCATGAGGACAGACTTAGTCCCCTATGCAATGCAGCAATGTTTCCCTTCCTCCAAACAGAATGAAAACTTACAAATCCAAGCATCTTTCTGAAAACAGTATTAATCTTAGGAGCAATGAAATCAGCAGTATTTAAAAAAAAAAAGATTGGAGAGATCCCATTAAGGTCTACCTCACCATAACTGAAAAGCTCAAGAGGCAAAGTTTAGACTTCTATAGACCTGAAAGCCATAGTACACAACTTAGGTTCTGGAAAGCATAACGAGGCAATACGAAAGACTTGCCATAATTGAGCCAGAAGTTCTGTTTTCTGTTTAAGGCAACAAACAACAGTCCCATCGTTCGTACAAAGGGTGGCATGCTACAATCAACTCCAAAGAGACCACCAATTGTCATGAACACTGGAAAGTAAGGTATCCTCCACACCCTCAAGATAAGCTATCTCATAGACCACCTGAGCTTGGCATCTAAGCTCAATAAAACTATGCCACAAAAAGTCTAATCAACTGTTCCTTTATACATGATAAGCTTGTATATACAGTATATATATATATATATATATATATATATATATATATATATATATATATATATATATATATATATATATACATATGTATATGATTATAATAACTTTAACACGTGTTTCGTTTGTAACACATCACCACAGGTGAAAAAACGAGACTGGGTGGAGGTCCTGACCAGTTTCAGCTTTATTTCCAAGTCATTCCCAGTCTCTTTTTTTATATGTGGTGATAAGTGATATATATATATATATATATATATATATATATATATATATATATATATATATATATATAATATATATATATATTATATATATATATGTATATATATTATATTACATATATATATATATATGAAGATAAAAAGGCCGATAAAACACTATTTGAACGTTGCAACCATATATTTCGAGGAATTCCTTGTGCCCAGTGAACAGG
>NC_089752.1:103899820-103959820 GCF_040412425.1 Macrobrachium rosenbergii
CTGGTTGAAAGAGTCCCTTTAAATCCTGGTTACGACAGACTTTAGTACCAGCTTTTTGTTAAATGGGCCATGTCAGGGGTTATGCAGGAGACTGGTTGAGACAGGTCATAAGGCGTGACTTCGCTGCAGTTAAGTTCACAGGATGGAGAAAAGCACACTGCGTCAGGGCTCCTCGATCAAAACTCTTGCCATTCCCCGAAATAATGTTTTTCTTTATACAAAGGACCAATTTAATGTTTCTTCTAAGAAATTCCTTTGGAATCTTCCCCTCATCCTCACACAATGTTCAGTCACTGAGGCCCAGTGTCATCTCCTTATCCAATATCGACCTTGCAATCTCGACACTTCTTTTATTCCTTAACTTTCAATAAGCCCTTTTTACATACTAGACACCAATTTCAAAAAGTATTCACGAACCTACATGAAGCCCTCCCATTCTTGCATTATTCAGATCTGCTCCTCTTTTTAAACTTCTTAATAACAACCCTTCCAAACGCTCACTCCAGCAATACAGCCCCGCACTTTTCAGAAATTATCTTACATTGTGCATCATGCATTCTTCATTTTATAAACTTGGGTCCCGTCGCAACTTCTTTCTCTCTCTCAAAAGTTCTTGCATTAGATTCCCTCCTGAAATTTCAGTGTATGCTGTTTCTCCTCTCTCGCCGGGTCAATGGCCACTTTATTCATTATCTTTTGCACAAATGTATATTCACCCTTCGTCCTGCTACTGGACTGAAACGAAGATCTTTTCCCTATCCCACGGCTGCCATTTCATCACCCAGCTAATCAAGAGAGACGTGTACAGTATGGCGTTTCGACGTACGAAAGGGTACGTCCCAATAACCAAAATAAACAAGTAAAAAATGCGCCGAAGTTTCTTTGGCTCAATCGAGTTTTCTGTACAGCGTATGATGCTGTATGAAACTCTCAGCCGCGGCACAGTGGTGGCCTGTGATGTTTGCACCTACAGCGGTGCCAGACGCACGATCACGGCTAACTTTAACCTGAAATAAAATAAAAACTAGTGAAGCTAAAGGCCTGCAATTTGATACGTTTGATGACTGGAGGGTGGATGATCAACACACCAATTTGCAGCCCTCTAGCCTCAGTAGTTTTTAAGATCTGGCGGAGGACGGACTGACAAAAAGCCATCGGAATAGTTTTCTTTTACAGAAAACTAAAACGAACGTCCTCAAAAATGGCTGCCGCGTTGATGCATAAAAAACATGACATTCTGAGACGTCACGCAAGCAGACAGACGCCAACTTCGCGTGATGCGTTTTCGGCACTAATTTGTTTTGTCAGAGCCGTTCGTAATTATCCCTTTTAACCAAGTAATACTGTTCGGAAATTGACATTGCCTCAACAAAGCTCTATTAAAAGCGTCAAATAATTGTATTGGTTCTGATAAAAAACGTTTCCTAAACCGGGATACTTGGAACAATTTTATTTCTCGTCCGTGGAAATACATCTTTTTTTAATGTGAAACTTGATAGAGAAGTTCCTGGAATGCATTAAGAGCAAAAATGATCACCGCATACTTAAATAAGCACATTTACATACAGACTGATCTATTCCAGCAGTAATATATACGTGTATATATATATATATATATATATATATATATATATATATATATATATATATATATATATAATAAATACATGTGCATGTATATATACGCATATATATATGTATATATATATGTGTGTACATACATGCATTATATATATATACACACATACATATATATATACATATATACTCTCTTTTTAGACTTAATCTATTCTCAGCTTACAAATTGTCTGATTCTAATTTCTAATTTAACATGCATTTACACATTCCTTACATAAATCGAGAATTGGAAATTGAAGAGGTGCATCACAAGCACGGAGGCCCTTGAGAAATTCCAACTGTAAAGCAGGGGACAAATAATCATTTCCAGCATAGGCATTCCAACGTTTTTCCAACAGATGTTCAAACTGGTAGTTATTGAAATTGGCTGGTAATCGGCGAGGGACGAACTACCATCCTCCACACCAGTTAGTGCAATAATGTTGCTTATTTCCCAACACGTGCAAAAGGAACAACGTCTACCGAAGATGTGCGAAATATCAGACAACTTGGGAGCTAAGTAATATCCTCCACATTAGCTAGTGGAATAATGGTACCTGTTTCCCAACATGTACAAAAGAAAACACTTCTACCGAAATTACTCAGTATAACAGAACTTGGGAGCTAAGTAATCAGCAGTCTTCACAAAAAATAGCCGCTCATACAGTCACACAAATGAAGAACTCAGTAATCATCAGGTTCAAATAAAAGAGTTTTACCATTATGCGAATATAAACTTCAATTTATGTTCAGGACAGCTAGTATAAGCCAGTTGGCGTAAGCGAATGAGGAACGGTTGGTTCTACTTAAAAATGTGCAGATTTACGAGTAGTTCACAATTTACCTTGATTATTATTATATTTCAGTTGATGAAACCTATTCACATGGAATAAGCACACAGGGGTCATTGACTTGAAATTCAAGCTTCCAAAGAATGTTGGTTTCAACCTCCCACCGCAGACCCCACACTGCAGCTGTAACTGATCATGATACAGAGCCATTGATTTTTCATCATCCTGGGGGAGACTCGAACCCGCGACATCTGAGTGGCAAGGCACGACACTAACCGCTATACTAGCTGACCAGCTGTATCTGAAATGGTTTCTTTAATATTTGTCTTTTTTCATAATCAGAAGCATAAACTTTCTGAACCAAGGACATAATCATTCCACGTCAAACCAGACCTCTTCTTCAAACAAATCTGTAATCATCACTGAACAAGGCTGTGCCTTTATACGATGGGTCAACTCCCAGAGAGGAATTCGCTTATCAAAATGATGACGAATAAACTTTCCTTCAAAAGAACGACCGGCTCAACTTCCTACATCCGCGAACAATTCAAATGCAAAATCATGTCATCTGAATTGTAGATGTAGAGTGAAATCAGTGGCAAACTGTAATCAAAGAATAATAATGAAAAATATGAAGCCGTACAAGCATTGCTCGAATCAAATATTATAATTCTACGAAAACGGTAACCATTACATCGTGCAATTTGGTCTGTAAGATAAAAATGCTGCATGCAGTTGACATTGAGACAAGCCTGTGGTAGATACAGTCTTACCATACTTTCTGATAACTCTGGATGATATACTTCTGAGTGGTGCAATAAATAAATCATGCAGTTTTATAATATAAAGAGCTTTCAGACTTCAGAACGACTGAGTACACTTCTGCTACTAATGGGCAAATGGTTGTAAATTTGTTATAAAAGTTCTTTTTTTTTCCGAAAACTCCGCACGGGACATCTGACATTCGTTATTTTTTGTAGCCTATACACTTTCCCAATAAGAAAACTCCCCGCACCCTTCAATTCTGAATTATTTGGTTAAAACTACTGGACATCTGACATTCGTTATTTTTTTTGGGAAAATATAATAATAATAATAATAATAATAGCCCAAAAAAAGCCACAATAATGTAATTGATACACTTTCGAGATCCTTTTTTGTATTTTTTGTATCGAAAGAAAATATATATAAATATATTTATATATGTAAGTTCGGACTATTTTTCAGGCAGGGGTGAAAAACCAATGTAAACATCATCCAATACCTGAGAAATCAAAACACTAATCAGAATATGCAATAAGATATCAGTAGTGTAGCAGTCATCCCAACGAGAAAGCCTGATGCGGGTCAAAAGAGACACGTCATATTTCCCTTCAATTCTGAATGATATGGTTAAAACTGCTGTTTCTGAATGTTTAACAAAGTAATCTGTACAGGCGGTCATATCACTAGCGGACCCAGGTTGAGACCAACGAACTATTTTCGGTGGCCCGCCCTCGCCCCCATGAAAAATAATGACAAAATAATAATATTGAAGACTTAGTAAATCTTAATGAGAACTCATAATAAAATTTTGCGTTGGAAAAATCAAAACGGAAATATGACCTAACAAAACACGGAAAACTAATAAAATTGATAGCTGACCTACGCTAACAAAACACGGAAAACTAAGGACTCCAAACTATAAAACACGGAAAACTAAGGGCTAAACTGACCTCTGATAGCTGACCTACGCTAACAAAACACGGAAAACTAAGGAAAACTAACCTGCTAACAAAACACGGAAAACTACCTCTGATGATGCTGACCTATAACAAAACACACGGAAAACTAAGGACTCCAAACTGACCTCTGATAGCTGACCTACGCTAACAAAACACGGAAAACTAAGGACTCCAAACTGACCTCTGATAGCTGACCTACGCTAACAAAACACGGAAAACTAAGGACTCCAAACTGACCTCTGATAGCTGACCTACGCTAACAAAACACGGAAAACTAAACTATATATAGCTGACCCACGCTAACAAAACACGGAAAACTAAGGGTTCCAAACTGACTATCGATAGCTGACAAACAAAACACGGAAAACTAAGGACTATATATATAGCTGACCTACGCTTAACAAAACATATAAACTGACCTATAGCTGACCTACGCTAACAAAAACACGGAAAACTATCCAAACTGACCTATAGCTATAAGGGCTCCAAACTGACCTCTGATAGCTGACCTACGCTAACAAAACACGGAAAACTAAGGACTCCAAACTGACCTCTGATAGCTGACCTACGATAACAAAACACGGAAAACTAAGGGCTCCAAACTGACCTCTGATAGCTATAAACCGACCTCTGATATGACCCACGCTAACAAAACACGGAAAACTATATATATGACCTCTCTGATAGCATAATAAACTGACCTCTGATAGCCGACCTACGCTAACAAAACAAAACACGAAAACTTGGGGGGTATAACAAAAAACACGGAAAATTAAGGGCTCCAAACTGACCTCTGATAGCTGACCTACGCTAACAAAACAAGGAAAACTAAGGACTCCAAACTGACCTCTGAATTTTTCACGGAAAACTCCGCTAGATAGGACCACGTGAACAAAACAAGGAAAACTAAACCAATGACCTTGATATCTTCCACAGCAAGTTCAAAAATAAAAATTTTCAAACTGACCTCTGATAGCTGATAGCTGACCTAAACAAAACATCCAAAACTGGTTAGAAATCAAAACACTAATCAGCTAACAAAAACACGGAAAACTTAATGTTCAAAACACGGAAAACTAAGGACTTTACGAGCAATAAAAAAACACGGAAATTTAAACTGACAGATGTTGCGAAAACAAAACACGGAAAACGTAAAAGATAGAGAAAAACCTAAACAAAACACGAAATACTACAAACGTGTTATATCAGGTCCAGACGGTAATGCACGGAAAACAACGATAGAAAAGCAAAACTGGAGACGCTAAAAAACAAAAACTAAGAAACTGAAAGCTGACGAAAAAACACGGAAAACTAAGTTTTGTTAATCAAACTGACCTCTGATAGCTGAAGCTGCAAGGCAGTGTACAAATAACTGACATCCTTTTTATTAGTTTTCTGTTAAAGAAAACTAAGGACCCAAACTTAGCTGACCCACGCTAACAAAACACGGAAAACTTTGATCTGACCCGTCCGCACTTTTCAAAACACGGAAAACTCTGATCCGACCTCAGATCTTAAAAACAAAAACACGGAAAACTATAGCTACCTACGCTAACAAAAACGGAAAACTAGGGCTCCAAACTGACCTCTGATAGCTGACCTACGCTAACAAAAAACTAAGGGCTCCAAACTGACCTCTGATAGCTGACCCACGCTAACAAAACACGGAAAACTAAACTGACCTCTGATAGCTGACCTAAAACAAAACAAAAACTAAGGACTCCAAACTGACCTCTGATAGCTGACCTGTTGATCATTCACCCTCCAATCATCAAAACAAAAAACTAAGGACTCCAAACTGACCTCTGATAGCTGATAGCACGAAAAACTGACCCAAACTGACCTCTGATAGCTGACCTACGCTAACAAAACAAGGAAAACACCCCTCTAAACTGCCTCATAGCTGACCTACGCTAACAAAACAAAAAACTAAGTTTTATTTTATTTACTCCAAACTGACCTCTGATAGCTGTTAACAAAACACGATAGCCATAATCGTGCGTCTGGCAACGAAAACATAGGCTGACCTACGCTAACAAAAACACGAAAAACTAAGGACTCCAAACTGACCACCGGGCCGTGGTTAACAAAACACAAAACTAAGGGCCGCGGCTCATACAAAACATTATACCGAGACCAACGAAACACGGAAAACTATAAATCTGATTTTCGGTGGCCTTGATTATATGCTAAACACAGAAAACTCTGATTGCGCCGAAGAAAATTTGAAAAACTAAGCATATTTTGACTCGTTTCAAAACACGTTTTCCAAACATTGATAGCTGACCTACGCTAACAAACAACGAAAACTACGTGAAACTACATTATCGCAGCAACGAAAATTAAACACGGAAAACTAAGGGCTCCAAACTGACCAAAACTAAGGGCTCCAAACTGACCTCTAGCTGATCCTTGCGAGGACGTAAAACGCACTCCCATTAATCTTAATTCACTCCCACGGAACGCCGAAAAGCTAAACATTTGTATAACAAAACCAAAACTCATATCACTTCAAAACACGGAAAACTCACGAGATGAACTCACGCTACCAGGAAGAGCCAGAAATGCTCTTGCGTTGGAAAAAGTAAAGGACTCGGATCTGACCTCTGATAGCTGACCTACGCTAACAAAACACGGAAAACTAAGGGCTCCAAACTGACCTCTGATAGCTGACCTACGCTAACAAAACACGGAAAACTAAGGGCTCCAAACTGACCTCTGATAGCTGATCTACACCTACCTATGGTATAGAAGTGTCTTTAGGACTCCCCCCCTCCTCACAGCTTCTGAGCTGTCATTGTATGGATTAAAGGTAAATTTCCTTAAATTTCTTCCGGATCATATTCATATTTACTTCACTCTCCCGAATTATCATCACATTGAAACTATCTGCATTTCTCTTTATTACTTTATGACGCAGGGCCGTCCAACATCATGCCCGTGGGTCAAACTGGATAGCTGACCTACGAAACAAAACACGGGACCCAAACTAGAGAAAAAACACGGAAAACTAAGTAAAAGTATATTTCTCTTTTTTATATCATGAAAATCAGATTTACCGGTTATCCTGAATGAAAAGAAATATTCCTTGCAAAATCAATAACTGCGAAGAAAGTTTCATTGGCGTCTGTTGTGTGTTACATCATATACTGTATGTATGTATGTGTGTATATATATACACATATATATCATATATACATATACATACACATATACATACTGTACATACACACAGGTGGCCCACGGAAAACTAAGGGCTGTGATAGCTGATCTACATCTAACTGTGGTATAGATGACTCTTTGTTTTTCAAGAGTAGCCCTCAGACTAAACAACTTGGACGGGCCTGCTGTATGTTCTACACATACATACATACATACATACATACATACATATATTCATACATACATACACATAACGTGTGTTAATACATACCGTTGTGGAACTTATTAAGTGCATCCCCATATGACAACCAATAAAAGACATCTCACAGATTTCTAAATTCGAAGACTCTTTAAATCTGTTATCCCTGGAATATTTCAAATACAAGTTTTGGCTTCAAGTAGTCAAATCGCTTATGTTCTGAACAAGAGATGAAATAGATTGTTACTCGATGACTAAATCTATATCTAGTGCTGAAATATATTTCTAATTGCACACTTTCACAAGTGATGTCATCGTAAGGTAAAGATAATAATTTTTTTTTTACTTTAAATTGGGATAAATTTAGTTTCTACTGACGGAAGGCCACAAAAACATTTACTTTTATCCCTAAGATCTGTATCTATTTCATGTTGCAAATGGACTAATAATAGTAGTAATGATGAGGTTAATGTTGGAAATGGACGAACAATAATAATAATAAAAAATTTTTATTATTTTTTTTAATAATAATAATAATAATAATAATAATAATAATAATAATAATAATAATAATAATAATAATGATTTATATTGAGAATGGACTACTAATAATCTTATTGATATTAATGTTTTCCTGATTTCACAACATGATTTCTGTTAGCAACGGTTTTCAAACAGAGCATTCGATTTTACTAAGCAAACCACTATACCCTGAAACTTACTTATATGTTTCCATATAGCAGATACACTATGTGGAAAAAAGAAATGACCGCCCAGTTAGGACAACAATAGTATTTAATGCGTATAAAAGACCGGTAAAATAAATTTGCAAGTATGAATTAGTATATAGCTTAAAAGCTCGCAGGACGAATCAGCAAAGACAGGTAATTAAACTTGAGTAGAACTTCAAGCAAGGAAACTGGAGGCCTAGACGTGAGCCTGGGTACAGACGTTATGGCCCAATTAAACACTGAGGAATATTAATTAAATACTACTTTTTTCATAGTTGAAATAATCACGCCCAGTGTTTTATAATATCGTTTCAAATATGAATCAGATACTATTTCATCCACAATAAAAATAATAATGCTCAGTTTTTCAGATTATCGTTTCAAAGTTAATGTATATTTTAATTTTTAATAATATTAATAATAATATACTTTATAACATATATATATATTTCCTTACTAATAATGGACGTAATTTAAAACAATAGTTAGCATGAAGTATGTAATATTTAATCCAAGATCTTTAATTAGAAGTCAATAAATGTCCCCATCTAGAATTGATGGCAGTCGTTCGATAGTAATTACTCTCCTCGTAGCTTTTTATTATCCAATTAGCGTGGCGTTTCAATCTATGCATCAGGCTCACGATAAAATTCACTAAAATGCAGTGACACAGAAAAAAATGCGATCAATGGATATACCTGACCGGCTGTTTCCTTGGGTTGAGTCCCTATTTGAGACGCGCAGTATTCTGAGTTCACGAAAATTCATTATCCCCGCAGGGTGGTAGTGCCGTCAGTGCACCTCATGCGTTGCACTGTAGGCATTACTTACGGTTCTTTGCAGCGTGCCTTCGGCCCCTAGCTGCAACCCCTTTCGTTCCTTTCACTGTACCCCCTTTCTCAATCTCTTTCTTCCATCTTACTTTCCACCCTCTCCCAACAATTGATTCATAGTACAACTGCTTTGAGGTTTTCCTCCTGTTACACCTTTCAAACCTTTTACTTTCCATTTCCGTTTCAGCACTGAATGATCTCATGGGTCCCAGTGCTTGGACTTCGGCCTAAATTCTAAATTCAATTCAACAAAAATTCATTACCGTTATTACGGAAATACAAGAAAAACGAGGCAACAAACTCCCAAACAACAGTATGCTATTTTTCTTGTATTTATTCCTAAATACCTCTGACGCAGTATTTTATTATGGTCCGTTTGAGGTTATGTGCACGTATTACGTTCTTTATTTTCCTTTTAAAGTCTTCTCATGCACGGACATGGAAAGTCAGTTCTTTACCACGGCAATTAAAAGTAAGCACCTTGATAAATAAGATAAAAAATTGTTTTTGCAACATCTAACAAGTAAACGAGGACGGAGCTTTGCTACAGACTAAAAATATTATTTGCCCATTCGTCAGGTACAAAATTCAAATTGCATGTGCATATTAATAAAAACCTCCTCTTTTTTCAAAAGGATTATTTTTACGTCCTTTGAAAACTGATTTAATATGTGCCCCGCCAAATGCGCTTAGACTAATGAACGAAGGCTTGAGGTACATTTATTTTTATTCGACCTTTGATGTGAGAAAATTATAGCACGAGAGACATGTTTTCCATTGTTGATTTCACACAGAAACCTTTATACATAATTGCTGGCCGGTTATTTATAAATATTAATCACTCCTCTGTCAAATACTCAGTGTCAGGAAAAAGCAATCATTTCTCACTGGAAAATACGCCCAGTTTCAAAAAGGGGTCAAAAGGCTATTATTTTCGTATTGGAAATAGGCTACACGAAAGAAGCCTCACTCCCTCTTTTTAGAATATTTTGAATGATCCTGCTGGGTTTTAAATGCAAACGGCCCGAGCAGCGGGTGTGATGAATATCTCTCAATAGATGGAAAAGCATCTTGCCTTCTGCTTATCTGTTATTCAAATGGAATTAAAAGGAAGGTCGATACCCAGCGCACTGGCCTCTCGCCGTAAGTACTCTGCTATACACCAGCAGAAGATGGACATGCTTGTAAATTCAGACACGAGATACAGACTGTCTCCGGATCACACTTAGAGTAAATGGTACACTGACCACAACTACCTCGTAAAAGTTATTTATTTTAGATTTATGGAATTTAGGCTGTCATGCCAAGCTCTGAGCCACTTTCGGCCAATCAGCGCCTAAGACAGTGAAAAAGGAAGTTGGAGTGGTTGGATAGCAAGATAAAGCATTCCAGAAAATAAAGATGAAGTACAAGGATCTAACTGTGGAACGGGGAGAAAACCACACAGGTGTACTAAGGAAGTTTTAGCTGGAGGCGTTAGACAGCAAAATTGTAAAAAGGAAGCTGGAACGGAGATAAGGTAAAACGTTAAAAAGTGGGTGCGGCTAGGGGTCGACTGGGTCAAACGTCCTATAGTAATGCTTACAGTGCACCACGCGAGTTACACTGATAATACTATCCCACCACAGAGACCTCGTATTAGTGAACGTAATCCTTCACATTTACCGTTTAGAAATCCCTAGAAAGAGGAATTCTTGTTTAAATGGATTTTTAAGCACAGAATAATTGATTCATTCGTCAGATTACTGTCATCGCGATCATAATCATATTCACGTATATATCAAGTAAAGCTTTAAAGAAGATATTGTTGGGAATTTTTCCTTGCATCTGCTTTGCAAAGTGGGGATTGCAAGCCTTTCAGTTGACAATAATTATCTCGTGCAATGAGGTTGATTTTCCTTCTGACCGTTTGCTTGTTTGTTTATCTGTTTTCTGGTAAGATTGCACAAAGACCCGAGTGTAGGCTTTTATGAAAGCTGCGCTGAGGGTGAACTCCGAACTGTCAACTACTGATCAGTTTCGGGGTAGGCAGGAATGTCACTTTTGTGAAAAAGGACGCTTTGGAGTTGATTGCCCAGTCTTAACGGAGGTTTGTGATTTCCGAACGCTCTTGTTTCACTTTGTCTTTGGTGTAATCTTGAGCCCAAGGAACGGGCTTTAGATTTGGAATTACCCTTCAGAGCAAAAATCAACAAAACGATACTGAACATCACTGATCAAGCGAGCACAGCGCCCTAATAGAAATATACTCTTTACATTCAATATAGATTTCATAATCATATGCTAGGTATTTGATGCACAGTTCACCTCTACTTAATGGGCATGCAGAGCGGATACTATATGAATATTTATATTTTTATTTACACTCAGTCTCTGCGACTTTTCTAGCATTACAACGCAAGGTTCTGTGATCTCAGTTCTTTCTCTGTTCCTTTATGAACAGAAGAGAATATAGAATTTAGGCCAAAGGCCAAGCACTGGGGCCTACGAGGTCATTCAGTGCTGAAACGGAAATTGGTAGTAAAAAGGTCTGAAAGGTGTAAAGTGAGGAAAACCTCGCAGTTGCACCATGAATCAATCGTTAGGAGAGGGTGGAAAGTAAGATGGAAGAAGAATATGAACGAAAATAAAGGGGTTGCAGCTAGGAGCCCAAGGGACACTGCGAAGAACCTTCAGTGCAACCACTACGGAGGTTTCGCTGTGAAAGACCCTCTTACCTACTCGTATCCTTGTTGTCTGTACACATTTTAGCTGCTCAGTTGTTTCAGAGACGCATAATCTAAATCGCTTTCAAAACTGTAAGTCAGCAAGAAAAACACAAGGTTTACCAAAAAGAACACTCAAGGGACAAGAGACAAATTCAAAGGGGGAAAAAAGACAAAAATGCAGAGACAAACAAAGGATTTTATAGGAAACTGAGGGTTCCAATTACCATTTTCCTAATTACATAAACCTTTATAATGACAGGAGACCACATTTACCAAAGCCATTTTAAGGTATTTCCTTTTTAATGGACAAATTAGGAGTGGGGGCTTTAAAGTCTGAATATAACGTCCAACTCAAGGTCACTAGCGAATACCAGACGTGTTTATCCCAGAATATCATGGAACATGTTTTGCAGCGGATAGAGATAAGAAAAAGTCCGGCTGAGAATTAGTCATTAATCCGTAACGTGCATTCGGGAGGGAGAATGAAAACATGTCGTGTCCCTTAGATGAAAGCGACCAATTGGTCTAAATGTAGAGAGTGTTAAATGTATTTTGCAGTAATTTAAAAAGATAAGAGATCAGTCCCCTTCTAAATTTGAAAAGGAACCGATTCATTGCTTCCTGCTGATTATTCTAAAGAGATGAACATTTAAGGAGAACTGGATTAATAACACAGTGCTTAACATTAAGGAACGAAATTCCAAATGTTCAAATACTTGATGCAAATATAATCGTATGCGATTTACGCAATGACACATTATTGCCTTCGGCTTAAGCTACTAAGGAATTCCTAAATGCTGACAGCAAGCAGATGGCTGCAGGTATTGAATATTATATGGTAATGGCCCTGCTGCAGTTACTTCCTAATTTAGTAGCATATCATTATCCTGTTACTGGAAATAATGAAAACAGTTTCAATGTAATGACGTATGCTAAGAATGAAAACAGAAAATGCAAACATTTGTTCTGATTCGTGCTAACAAGTTAAAATGAAATTTGCCTAAATTTCGAATGGAAAATATAGTTTTGGATACTATTCAGTTCAAACCTTCAGGTAATGAAAATGAAGAAAAATATCAGGCATTTCTTCAAGTGCAGTGTACTTGAGAATATTCTTAGTAAACTTATTAACATCGGTACTGAAGTAAAAGTAGTTGTTAATGCTTGCATATAGTTCGGATTATTTACTTGACGGTACTAAAACCTGCAATTAGAAAATTAATTTTCTGTCTTAACATTCAAACCGACGCCAGGGTTTTTGTACAAAACTGTGGCACATGCCAAGATTGCTGTTAATTCCAGTGACTGGTTAATCTTTTCAAGGAATGACTGGAAAATTTTGTGGACCTTTGCTAAAGAAGAAAAAAAAAGGAGGGGTATTCAATACAGTATTAAATTCTTCCGGCTCAACCTTCGTTTAAAAAAAAACGAATTTCAAAACTTCAATATATATTTCGCAAGGTTTACAAATCCGGGTTCCAATTTAGACCTTTAATTTACTCACCAGTGTCAAATAACTTGGAGTTATCTACCAGCGACTTCAGTCCAAATAATTAATCACTAACTACGGCATACCGCTGACTTCAAACCTTCACGCTGTGTCTGACTAATTTTGCTCAGAAACTAAATATGTTAACGCAGTTTTATAATGATTGACTCCTTTTCTTACTGCCCGTGTTTGAACCTTTCATAAACTATATTCAATTAATTTCTCAGTACATTTAATTATTCTTTTCAGTTAAATTGGAGTCTGATTTGCATGTCTTTTTCTTTAAAAAGAAAGAAGATATGCACTTAGGAAAAAAAATTAAATTGTTAACAACTGACTGAAATTACATTACATAAATTAGGAGGAAGATACTGAGATAATAATAAATCATAATAACGAAAAGCATCCAACCATAATGTCCAATATTCCGAATACGAATTCCCATAATATATTTTCTTTACAGTTATTAGTATCTCACATCAAAGCGCGTATCCAAAAATTGAGGAAATCAGGGAGTTGAGAATTTCTTGAAGCAAACACATGTCTATAAAGTTCCGGCAGTCACGACTGGTATATATTCATTTCTTTCGGGCATTAACACACCACTTTCCATCTCGACGTCACGGTTAGGCTACGGTAATTTCGGCTGGACTACGACAGGCATGAGGTGTGCATAACAAACAGTAATGTGCCCTTACCGTTCTTGGCTCAGATTGGGAATTCGCGTCTCGTGGATGTGAGAGCACTACCAGGAATTTCAAAAGTTACTGGAATCAAGAAGTTAAGAATTTCATGCGGCAAATTATACAGATACACACACATACACATATATATATGTATGTGTGTGTGGGTGTGTGTGTATCTATATAATTTGCCACATGGAATTCTCAATTTCTTGACTCCTGTAACTGTAAATACATACACACACACACACACACACACACACACACACACACACATATATATATATATATATATATATATATATATATATATATATATGTAAATTTCTGACTCACATCAGGATCGAACCCGGGTCTTTCAATTGAAAGGCAAGGGTGCTACACAAGCGTTCAGCTACAGATGTCAATGAATGTCAAATTCACTCAGTAAACACCGGGGGAGAATTTATAAGTGATAAGCTAACCGTCACCAGGTGGGTGGACACCAACCACCGAATGGTTGGAGAACGACGACTTTCCAGTAACGCTACCGCTGGGCCTTCAAGAGAGGTATAATTTGATACCGATTCTATCGTACATGTGACTGTCGAATTCAGTATTTAGTTTTCTGTAAAAGAAAACTATTGAGATGGTTATGTGTCCGTTCGGCCGCACTTTTTTCTGTCCGGACTTTTTCTGTCCGCCCTCAGATCTTAAAAACTCCTGAGGCTAGAGGGCTGTAAATTGGTATGTTAATCATCCACTCTCCAATCATCTATCATACCAAATTGCAACACTCTAGCCTCAGCAGTTTTTATTTTATTTAAGGTTAAATTTAGCCATGATCGTGCGTCTGGCACAGCTATAGGTGCCAAAAGCACAGACTACCAACGAGCTGTGGCTGAAAGTTTCATTGGACGCGGCTGAGAGTTTCATGGGCCGTGGCTGAGAGTTTCAAATAGCATTATACGCTGTAAAGAAAACTCGATTGAGCAGAAGAAACTTTGGCGCATTTTTTACTGTTTTTTTTTCTTTTACACAGAGTTGTTATGAACCCACCTCCACCATGAACGCAGACTGGCACGTTTGAAACACTTAGCTATTCATGAATTTTTGTCACATACACAGTGACACGTTTTATACGCACGAACGTTCAGCTACAAATGTCGTTTGGTATCAAATAAACACCAGAAGTTTATTCTGAGATTAAGTGAATCTTGGGTTTTTAGCTGTACTGATGAAAAAACCGAACGGCGAAGAACATAAATGTTTTCTCATAAAAAACTGTTTGTTTCCAGTTCAAAAAGGACTTAAATTGACTTAGCTCAAAAAAAAGGCAAATGTAAACAAATACAGCCACCCTGAAGCTTCCGTTGAATTCTACAAGAAATGTGAACGCGCTAGTTTTTGATAAATAAAAAAAAGGAGAGGAATATGATTGAGAGAGAGAGAGAGAGAGAGAGAGAGAGAGAGAGAGAGGGCGTGGTGTAATGTTTTTGAAAAGTCTGCATCTGAGGGCGTCCCCATCACGTGAAGGAAAATGACCCGCAGCTGCAATGCGGCCAAGGGGAAGAGGAAGAGACACTAAAGTGATCAACTTTAAGGAAAGATGCGGTGCTTTCACGAGCACCAATTTCTCTCTTCTCTCCCGTTATGTCTTTCTTTTGCTTCCCAATTACAGAACTACAGAAAAATAGCGAAAAACACTAAACGGATAACATGCACTGGAAGACTGATGCGCAATGAATGACGTATTTTCGTTCAAGACTTTTTTTCCTTTTGCTTTGAAGCCAAAGGGAGTTACAACTGCGCAACAATACCGTTGTTAATGAGTCACATTGCAAATGCCGTTGTCCTTACGCTCTCCTCGAAAATACATTATAAGGGCTGAACTCATGCCAAATGTAGCAAAAATGACTTACACTAAAACAACAGTAACAATTGACTTTGGCGAGCTGTTGACAATTTGTTCCGAGAGCCAACATAAAAAAAAAATGTTAATCATGATGTCATCGCTCGTAATTGCAATGAAATGAACTTCCCGGCGAAGATCATTTTATACATCCATTATCTGAGAGGGACGAGGGGCCGTGGGCAGCCCCCTTCATTATACTCATTTCCCCATCGTTCAACTCGACAATTAAACGTGTCAAATGCGAGCCACCTCCATTACAAACGAGGACATAATGTGCACACGTCAAGAGTGACGGCCGACGGATGGGGTGCAACTCTAACGACATCAAAGCGGAGGAGGAGGAGGAGGAGGAGGAGGAGGAGGGCCGCCCGCCGGCGTCAGGTAACATATCATATTTTCAATAAACAAGCCGCGTAAAATTCCATCCGGTTATTGAGAGACACTTCCTGTCGTCGAGTAAAGGGCCGTCCCGTTGTTCGAGCGCTGTCGGAGAACTCTGATGACACTTTCAAACTCTCCGTTTATCATTATTATTATTATTATTATTATTATTATTATTATTATTATTATCCAATGCACAGGGCCGTCCTGTTGTTCAAGTGTTGTCAGTGGACTCTGATGACACGTTCAAACTCTCCGTTTGTTATCATTATCATTACTACATTATTATTATTATTATATTATCATTATTATCCAATGCACAGGGCCGTCCTGTTGTTCAAGTGTTGTCAGTGGACTCTGATGACACGTTCAAACTCTCCGTTTGTTATCATTATTATTACTACATTATTATTATTATTATATTATCATTATTATCCAATGCACAGGGCCGTCCTGTTGTTCAAGTGTTGTCAGTGGACTCTGATGACACGTTCAAACTCTCCGTTTGTTATCATTATTATTACTACATTATTATTATTATTATATTATTATTATTCAATGCACAGGGCAGTCCTGTTGTTCGAGTGTTGTCAGGGAACTCTGACGACACGAACCCTCTGCATATGGAACAAGCCCACCACAGGGGCCACTGACTTGAAATTCAAGCGTCCTAAGAATATGGTGTTCATTAGAAAGAAATGTAAGAGATGCAGAAAGAAGAGACCACTTATTAAAAAATAAAACAAATTAACAAATTAATAAATACATAGACAAAATTATGAGTAAATTATTAAAATTTTAGGCGATCTCTATTAGTGTAGTAATGTACTGCATCCTCGCTTGAGCTTTTCAGGTTCCAATTGTACGACATCATCAGGGAGAATGTTTCACAGTCCAACGGTGTGAGGAATAAAGGACCTCTGAAACTGAGAAATTCGATTACGAGGCTCATTTACTGCATAATGATGCTGCTGTTCAGCAAATCTGGCTACTCTCGGCAAGAAAAGGGGATCAGGAATTAATTGTGAATGCGTAAGATCTGTTAAAATACAACTTAAGAAAAACTGACAAACAAGAGACCACCCGTCGATGGTCCAAGTCATAAAAGGATTTCCTTTACGTGTTTGCGAGGGCAATAATTATTTACGTAAACAGAATATATATATATATATATATATATATATATATATATATATATATATATATATATATATATATATATCTATATCTATATCTATATATATATATCTATATATATATATATATATATATATATATATATATATATATATATATATATATATATATATATATATGTATTAACATTAAGAAAGATCCTTATTCAACAGTCAGCACCTTCCTGTTTCAGGGCATTTATCTCAACAACTGATGTCAACGACCGTTAGAACGGTGTTACTATGAACATGAAACGTTCCTATGCATAGCGGTGCAATGAATAGAAATCAACAAGATACTGATAAGCAGTTACATATATTTCCACCCAAAATCTTTCTAGAAACGTTGCTTGTCGGTTCGAAGCAGCAGGAGTAAAGATCTTCCCCGATATTACCAAGTAATTGAAAGATTATCCTGTTAAACCGAATACCTACATCAGCGCGTGCCCAGAAATGAGAAGAACCAGCTTCTGAGGACCGATTTTGATTATGGCTGTAATCTACATTGACTGATTGATTATGGTTGCTAAAACTGACGTCACAATATCTAGGTTATTGACGCTGTAATCTATATTCAGTACATCGTTTTCTCTTGGTTAGAATATATTAATCTATGCGTCGAGTAAGACACGTAAGGCTTGAATGCTAATTATGCCACAGCAGTAGTGTAAACAACACTTTCGCAATTTCTCTATCAATGAGAACATCTCTGTGACGATTATGGGTAATGTGGAGTTTCGACGAATGAACTGGTAACCAGAAAATGAGATGCACCACCACCACAAATACTAATACTATTGCTACAGGAATAATAATAATAATAATAATAATAATAATAATAATAATAATAATAATAATAATAATAATAATAATAATAATAAAAACACAACGCAACAGCAACAAGCATTAAAATGTTTAAAATTTTAAGTGAAAATTTCAAAGCTGCAAACAAAAAGTTATTGAAAAATGCAGAAAATGAACTTCAAAGTGAATTTACACGAGAGCATAATAGTAATCCACTTGCTATCTATCTATCCATCTATATATATATATATATATATATATATATATATATATATATATATATATATATATATATATATATATATATATATATATACATATATATATAATATAGCCTATATATATATATATATATATATATACATATATATATATATATATATATATATATATATATATATATATATATATATATATGATTATCACACAAACATGTGATGTATACATGTGGTTGTACCTCAGAGAAAATGAAACACTGGGTGTAAATCCTGGCCCGTTTCGCCTTTAGGACATCTTTCAGAGGACCGATTCATAGTGGTAAAAATTTGTAACATATATATGCTAAAGGAACAGTAAAAATCAAACATACAGACGGTTGGAAACCAAATATTCACACCTGAGAAGTGGGAAGATGGGGGAGAGCAACGAGCTCGTTAAGCGTCTGAGGTTACTACTCTGTTTACAAATCATTTTTTGTTAATTACCTTTCAAAAATTCTGTCAGTTACCTTTCAAAAAGTCTGTTAATTACCTTTCAAAAAGTTTATGTCAATTACCTTTCAAAAAATCTGTCAATTACCTTTCAAAAAATCTGTCAAATACCTTTCAAAAAATCTGTCAATTACCTTTCAAAAAATCTATGTCAAATACCTTTCAAAAAATCGATAAATTTTACATATTTCTTTTGAAATTACGGGACTGGGTTTAAACATGCTATGGATGTTTTTCATATTCTTACAAGGGCTTTTTTTCATAAGACTGGACGCTGTAATGTTTGGAATAAACTGTCTTTTTAGCCCCTGTCCATTTCACTGCATGAATGTTTTTACTAACATGTACGTAAATTCCACTGTTCACCTGAACATATAAATTTTTTATGTTGGTCCAATATAAAAATCGTCACAAAACTAACATGTAACTTGATATACAAATCCTTTAATAACATCCGGCAAGTTCTTTTTAAGTCCTTGTTTCACTTTAGTAATGTTCTTATATACTATATTGACTCAGCAGTTCTTCAGTATACGGGGAATAGCTTTGAAATTATTGCTATATGGCAGTGCAAGCAGGTTTTGCGTGTTGTAGGTTTCTTTGCTGTTATAGTCTTTTTTTGCTGCTCTCAATGCACTGCCTGATACACAGTCAGGATATTTCACTTTCTTCCTAGTAGTCCTAACTGTAGGTGTTTCATCATCAATGTATTCTAGGCTACATGTATGTAATGCTTTTAAAAACATGGATGTGAAAACTGATTTTCTTACTTTATTGCCTTGACCAGAACAAAAATGTATATAGGCAGAGATATTGGAAGGGTTTCTGTACGCACTGTATTTAAACCTATTATTATTATTATTATTATTATTATTATTATTATTATTATTATTATTATTATTATTATTATTATTATTATTATTATTATTATTATTATTATTATTCTTCTAAAGTGTCCACAGCTGTTTAAGGCTCGTGTAAAATTTATAAAGCTTTCGAACCCTAATCTGGGCTCATCTTCAGGTGGACCCTTTAGAACATTTATGAACTCTCGTGATAGAGAGCTTTTCTCCCAATTATTATTATTATATTATTATTATTATTATTATTATTATCATTATTATTATTATTATTATTATTATTATTATTATTATTATTACTATTACTATTATTATTATTATTATTATTATTATTATTATTATTATTATTATTATTAGGAATATGAACCCTATTCATATGGAAGAATCCCATAGGGGACACTGATTTGATGTTCAAGCTTCCAAAGAATATGATGTTCATTCGAAAGAAGTAACAGAAGATAAAAATGGGAGGTAAAAATGGGAAATACAGAAAAAGTAACAGAAGATAAAAATGGGAAATACAGAAAAAGTAACAGAAGGTAAAAATGGGAAATACAGAAAAAGTAACAGAAGGTAAAAATGGGAAATACAGGAAAAGTAACAGAAGGTAAAAATGGGAAATACAGAAAAAGTAACAGGAGGTAAAAATGGGAAATACAGAAAAAGTAACAGAAGGTAAAAATGGGAAATACAGAAAAAGTAACAGAAGGTAAAAATGGGAAATACAGAAAAAGTAACAGAAGGTAAAAATGGGAAATACAGAAAAAGTAACAGGAGGTAAAAATGGGAAATACAGAAAAAGTAACAGAAGGTAAAAATGGGAAATACAGAAAAAGTAACAGAAGGTAAAAATGGGAAATACAGAAAAAGTAACAGAAGGTAAAAATGGGAAATACAGAAAAAAGTAACAGAAGGTAAAAATGGGAAATACAGAAAAAAGTAACAGAAGGTAAAAATGGGAAATACAGAAAAAGTAACAGAAGATAAAAATGGGAAATACAAAAAGAAAATTATGCATTCCAAAAATGGTAGGCTGCCGTCATTTTCCTTTTCAACAGTGAATTTTATTGATGGAACCAATTCACTTAGTCTACCTGATAAAACACGTTGTGTGTGACCTCTCCAGGCAGACAGACATACAGAGACAGAGACAGAGACGCAGCAGTGAGAGTCACGAAGATGCCAATATTGAGATAAAAGAGATAGCAAGAACAGACGTCGGGATGATAACGAAGAGACAGATTGTAAGCCTTCACTGAAAGAATCAATAGAGAGAGAGAGAGAGAGAGAGAGAGAGAGAGAGAGAGAGAGAGAGAGAGAGAGAGAGAGAGAGAGAGAGAGAGAGAGAGAGAGAGATGCTACGCTGTAAAATTTCCCTTGAAATACAGCACTGTGTATTTTCCATTTCTTCCGGATTTGGCGAATTCTGTACTTGTTAAATTGTTAAGAGTATTAAAATCAACCAGTATAAACATTCTGGCGTTATAAAATATTTTAAAGCACATGCCATCTCCATTACTTCTTTCTAGCAGCTTAAGCTTTAGTGGGTGGTAGGCGCAGAGTTAACATTACTGTTTTGCCTGATATTTTTTGCTGTAACTCAAGGAACCCCAGATTATTTTATCACACGCGCAGTCTTCAGATTAGTGTGTTAAAGGCACTAGTAATGCCCATAAATGCATAGCTGGTATGCCACTAAAACGTAAGCCCAAGGCAAGACTGCAAAACTTTGTGTAAACTGAAAAACAAATGGGTTGAGAGAGAGAGAGAGAGAGAGAGAGAGAGAGAGAGAGAGAGAGAGAGAGAGAGAGAGAGAGAGAGAGAGAGAGATAATGCATGTTTTAATGCCCGGTTAACATAAAAGAATGAAAGTCCTTTTGCTCTTTATATTTGGGGTAACGCATGTCAGGAGCCATTCCATGCTCATTATTTTGCGCCGAGTCTTTTATAGGGTACATTCTGTGACACAAACATTTCCGTGCAGAAAACAGCACGTTAAAATAGGGCTAATAAGCTTTTGTGACACGAAGTGCACTTCAACATCAAAATAAAAATGTGCTTTCACCTATTCATGATGTGTAAATCGCTTTCAAGGGGCTTATGATACAAACACGCGCTGCGTTACATGACCTTTAGAGGGTCTAAACTTTGCCAGGGTTTTTTCCCAGGATTTCTGGTAAATTCAAAAGCACCATAGCTCCACCTGAAGAGAATGCAGTGGAAAGAGAATAACAGTTATATACAATGAAACTAGTAAGGAGACATATATATTAATTATCGTCAATATAAAAAGAGCACCTGAAGATTTTCCCTCAGGGATCAAGAAATATATATAGAGAAAAGGAGAGATTGAGATTATTCAGGACAAAAAGCTGGTGCTGAAGCCCAGTAATACAAAAAAAAAAAAAAAAAACAGTTGGAAATCTTTATCTTCAGTTTTGGTAAAGCCAGAATGGATGCTCATAATTAACAATCAAACGTCTGCATGCTTCAAATTTCCAGGATAGTTACGCATACTACCAAGAATAGAATAGAATATAGAACTTAGGGCAAAGGCCAATCGCTGGGACCCATGAGGTCATTTAGCGCCGAAACAGAAACTGACAGTGAAAAGGTTTGCAAGGTGTAACAGAGGAAAACCTCGCATTTGCACTATGAATCAATTGTTAGGAGAGAATGGAAAGTAAGATGGAAGAAAGAGAATATGAACAGAGTTACAATAATAAGAATGAAACGGGTTGCAGCTAGGGGCCGAAGGCAAGCTGCAAAGAACCTAAAGTCATGCCTACAGTGCACCGCATGAGGTGCACTGACGGTACTATCCCCTACGGGGCATATTACAAGAGACCAATAAAAAAATTTGATGTTTTGTGTTATTGTATTGAAAATGTCACAGCTTACGGCTTAACTTTCTCTCTCTCTCTCTCTCTCTCTCTCTCTCTCTCTCTCTCTCTCTCTCTGTAGTTATAAATGCGCTTCCCTTATTTTGTCTTATAACATGCAGAGCCCAAGATTATGGAAACTTGTGTTTCCACAATATTTCATTTACTCTCGCGATAAGAAATTTAACGCAGGATTACTGTTTGATGGAATACTGCAATCATCATTTGGTGATCTTCAGTCTGTTTCACTTATACAACGACGAAGGTGAATATGCCACTGAAGCTGTTATCAATAAGATTGCGTAACAAACGCTCACCTCTCATTTTCATGGATTCAGAGATTTTAACAAAGCGAACAGTAACAGAGAACAATTTTCCTGTGTGCTTGTGTATTATTTGTTTTGTGTAGATATTTGAGTATAAAAACAAAAAAATAAAGAAGCTTTCCCTTTAAAATGACCAAGGATGGGCACTGATGGAAACACCGAGCCGAGGCATAAAGAACACTTGAAGAACGTTACGTCTATTTAGACACTTATGGGAAGTCTGCATTGACCGAAACGACCAAGATTGAACAACGCTCATTTCTCCTCCTGGAGAACACTGACGCTTGGTAAAGAGGTGTTAAAGGACACTTGATGACCTTAACGACAAATCTAGGGGTCCCTCTTGTGAACCTGCGCAACAAACGTTTAAACTTTCTCGCGAATAATAGATGATCTGCAGAAGGGGAAGAACAACGAATGTGACATTCCTTCAGATCGTCTGTAAGCTTTCCACTTCTGAAGGTCAGGAATAGTTCCTCGGACTCTCGAGACTCTTCCAGGAAATTCTCTGTGAACTGGAGGGCGGACGGATACGGTGAAGACCTCTTCTCTTTCGGGACAATTTTCTAATACAAAACCTGGAGTTACTCTTAGTATTATTTTTGTCAGTGTCTAATATCTGGCAACTACGGCCTTTGTGATGTTCCAAACATTTTTTTTAACTCTCACACTTTCCCCCCCTCCCCCCCTTTTTTTTGGTAAAGCGATGTTCAATTAACTATCATAACTGGCATCCAAATGGAATAAAACAGAATAGAATATACAATTTAGGCTGACGGCCAAGCGCCGGGACCTATAAGGTCAACCAGGGCTAACAGGAAAATTGAGTAAAAGGTTACAAAGGTGTAACAGGAGGAAAGCCTCGCAGTTGCACTATGAAACAACTGTTGGAAGAGGGTGGAAAGTAAGATAGAAGAAAGAATATGAAGAGAGGTACAGTAAAAGGAATGAACGGGGTTGCAGATAGGGGAAGGAGGAACGCTGCAAAAACCTTAAGCAATGCCTATACAGTGAACCGCTAGTGAGGTGCACTGCCGGCATTATCCCCATACGGGGGGCACCCAAATGGGTACCGCCTGAGGAAACAAGACAGAGGTTTTCATTGCACATTCTCTTCACAACTGCTGGACGACGACTAAAACACCTTTTCCAGGTTCAAGTTTCAAAGCCATTTCTTTCGCCCATCTAGCTATCCAGCCTCTCTTAACATTTGTTTCAGAGTGAAACTTAAAGGTTTTCCTCCTGTTACACCTTTCAAACCTTTCTACTCCCAATTTCCGTTTCTGCGCTGAATGACCTCATAGTTCCCAGCGTTTGGCCTAGATTCTATATTCCATTCCTAAGAGCAACGGAAAATCTTATCAGCATGAATTCAATACACTATTCCTCACGCGCGCTAAAGCTCGAACTACTCTCTCGCAAAGTTTCCGTGCTTCCTGAACATTAGGTAATGCCATGTTGCCACAAGCGTCACTCGTCCGTCATTTGTTTGTTTTCCTCCTTCCTCCCAATTCTTATTTTATCTTCATTTCATGTTAGCTGGTCCGCTGGTGTAGTGGTTAGTGTCGTGGCATGCCACTCAGATGTCACGGGTTCGCGTCTCCCCCAGGGCGATGAAAAATCACTGGCTCTGTATCATGGTCAGTTACTTCTGCAGTTTGGGGTCTGCGGTGGGAGGTTGAAACAAACATTCTCTGGAAGCTTGAATTTCAAGTCAATGACCCCTTTGGGGCGCTTGTTCCATGTGAATAGGTTTCATCTACTAAAATAATAATAATAAATAATGTTGGTTCTCATCTGTTCAACTCTTTATCCAGTTTTTCATTTACAGGCAATTCATTTCAACGGCAACTATGCTTGACCTGAATTAAAATGAGCAGGTTTTGACTCTGACCTCTTATCACACTTCTTGCGTTCCTCGTGCCTTCCTTTCCTTTCCTAACTAACACATGCTACCATAATCAGCAATATTTTCCAATACACGTGCCTGGTTTCACTACTTCCCACAAATTGCCGCTCTAGCTTTACTCTCCTCAGTGAACAATACCTCTGCTAATTTTCAATTTGGAATATCGCCACTAAGAATTGCTTTCTGAATGTAATCACCCGCCGATAATTATCGAGTTATCATGACATATATTTACACTTGAATTTCGCTATTTCGGGAATATTGCTTATTATTTAATTCATAAAAGGGTTGGAAGCAAAAAGATATTTATTCTCCTATGCCATTTTTCCCTATTTAGAGTTCTTTGTCCTTCCGGTTCTTGAATACATTGCACTGCCTTTTAGTTTTTGTTAAAATATATATGTGGCTAAAAAGAATTGTTTCTTTAATTAAGACATATCCTCTATCAATGTTTGACTAATTTGGCGTCAAAAGAAGAGGCTTGAAGATGTATAATAGTACTGATGTTCATGCTAAGGCAAATTCTAAGGCAATTCATCGCAGGTTCCTTCTCACATATTGATAATTACCGATCGAGTATCAATTGATTTTGAAATATCTTTATATAAATTCGTCATGAATGAGAAATAGACAAGAGACGTGAATCGAACATTTATGTATATGCTCAGTTACCTTACTTTGTCTACCATCATTACAACAGAGTATGAAGATTCAACGGTGAACATTATTGAGATAAGATAAAAAACAGTGATGTGATTAACAAATTTTCCAATACGGACTTTCCGTCTGTTGATCAAACTATGCTTAGCACATTACGATATCCACATAGTAAGAAATTTCATATGAAGAAGGCAGTATATTGCATAATTACCAATTGCAACTCGAAAGATTTCCGTACCAAAAGTGAATAAATACAGCCTGTTACCATTCAGAAGAGATGTTTGGAAACGCCTGAAAATTGAGCAAGATTTGGTTAAAAATTCATACGCTAACTTTTATGTTTGATCGTATTTGTGATAAAGCTACTCACTGCTGTTCCTAGATATATCTTTGATGTAGGAAATGATAATCGCTAACCCATAGGTATTTGTTAAAACAATTTATTATATTGATATTTAACCTCAAAGAAATAAGCTAATTAGAATTTGCCGTGAAAAACTTTCATCTGTATATTTTATTAACTGAAATGTAGGGAAATGGTAATCAAATTTTAAATTGTATACTATAGCAATGGCCATGACAATATTTAAAATAAAATAAAAATAAAAGAAATAATGATAAAGCAAAGATATCAGCAAGCATTTAAATGTTTAATGCAATGTCGAGTGATATATGTGAAGATTTTTTTGAGAGTATCATTCCTACCCTTTTTTTTACCTCTAAAATTTTCAAGTTGAAATTAGTTACAGTCAGATCTCCATCTGAAATATCACTGGTTCATCCTTCCAGTTTATTCTGTTTTTTATTTCCTTTTCATGTAATTTATTGATATTGAGCTCAACTAAGCCAAGACATTCTAAAATATTTTCAGTCCTGTATCGGATAGTAGTTATTTCGTAGAAAGAAAAACGAAAATAATGACTGAGAAATTTTGAAGAAAAGAAGCCAAAACTAACAAGTAAAAAATGCGCCTAAGAAACTTCGGTGCAATCGACTTTTCTGTACAGCTTATAATCAAACCCACCGAAAACAGATTTATCCTTTCGGTGGTTCCGGTATAATGCTGTATGTGCCGCGGCCCATGAAACTCTCAGGCGGCCGCGGTGGCCTGTGTTGTTGCGTTGCCAGAGGCACGATCATGGCTAACTTTACCCTTAAATAAAAATAAAAACTAGCGAGGCTAGAGAGCTGCAATTTGGTTTGTTTGATGATTGGAGGGTGGATGATCAACATACCAATCTGCAGACCTCTATCCTTAGTAGTTTTTAAGATCTGAGGGCGGACAGAAAAAGTCCGGACAGAAAAAAGTGCGGACGGGCAGACAAATAGTTTTATTTAAAAAAAAACTGAGAACTAAAAAAAAAAAAAAAAAAAAGAGAAAAGAAATATGGCTGAAAGTGATAATTCACATTACTATTTCGGCCACACTGCTCAGGGAAGGTATTTGAGAAGAATGGAGAAGTGAAAATTACTCTCTCACCCATGAATACCGAACCATTTGCTTGATCTGTTAACTACTAAGAGATAGTTAATGTATGTATGTATATATACATATCTATATATATATATATATATATATATATATATATATATATATATATATATATATATATATATATATATATACATACATATACATATACAGTATATACAGTATATATAATATATATATATATTACATATATATATATATATATATATATATATATATATATATATATATATATATATATATATATATATATATATATATATATATATATATATATATATATAGTTATTAACGTTATTTAATATCCATTCCGCTCTTACTGGGAAACATTACCAAACGGAAATCATAATTAATGAGTGGTTTATTATCTGGCCTTCGGTATTATTTCCGAGGCAGAGCGAACTGAATATTAAACGACATTTGTAGCTTAATGCTTGTTAAAAATGTTACGGTGATGTTATAAAAATTCATATATGCATATATATACATATATATATTATACATATATATATATATATATATATATATATATATATATATATATATATATATATATATATATATATATATATATATATATACATATACAGGAAAAAATATTAGCCAAAGGTAAATTGTTTTATCAATTGTTATATTCACTTCAAGAAACTGGGCCCATCTTTAACTTTACTAAAGCCCAAAGTCCCTGGCATAAAGAGGCATCTACTGAAGAAATGACTGAAAATGACAATGAATTGTGTAAAAATATTCAGCAAGACAACACATTCCATTTTTATGAAATGGAGAATAGGCTTGCTAGTTGATCGCCAGTAGAATAATCAAATTTAGCATTTAAATCTGAACCTAGAGCTTTATATTTTTAGCTCTAGGTTCAGATTTAAATGCTAAATTCTAACACACACATGATACCTTATGATGATATGTAAAATGTATCACTGCCAGTAATAATCCATTAAAAAAATCTCTTCGTCGCTTTAGTTTTCTGTAAAAGAAAACTATGAGATAGCTAATTGTCGGTCCGTCCGCCCTCAGATCTTAAAAACTACCGAGGCTAGAGGGCTGCAAATTGGTATGTTGGTCATCCACCCTCCAATCATCAAAAATACTATATTGCAGCCCTCTGGCCTCATTAGTTTTGATTTTATTTAAGGTTAAAGTTAGCCATGATCGTGCATCTGGTACCGCTATAGGTGCCAACAACACAGGCCACCAACGGGCTCTGGCGGAAAGCTTCATGGTCCGCGGCTGAAAGTTTCATTGGCCGTGGCTGGAGAGTTTTATACAGCATTATACGCTGCACAGAAAACTCAATTGCGCCGAAGAAACTTCGGCGCATATTTTTCTTGTTTTCTATCTTTGTTAATCTCGTTCCAGACATCTCCTCCAAAACCCGCTTGTCATAATTTCACTTCGTCTATCCCTCGTAAAAGCTGTCAACATTCGCCTTGCTTTGGAGAAGTGATGCTTCGCTTTCCCCGTCTTCTTAAAGCGCCTCATACTCATTATTCCAAATTACTTACGAGACGAAAGTCTTCTCCACTTTTATCTCAGATCAGTGTTGCCATTTTGTGGTCAAATAGCGATATCTGGCATCTTTCTGTGGCCACACTGACTACATCTTTCTTTGTAAAAAAAAACACACACACACATTTTATAACATTGCTTTAAATTTTGGTAATTAGGCTTTGATAATGAAAAAAACTACCATAAATAAAATATATAGAGAATATAATTTTTTAATCCTTAAACAATAAAATTTAAAGACGTATCCGACTGATATTCAACTTCGACAATTACTGAGGCAAATCATGCGGATGCAATTGCAACGGCAACACTGACGTTTAGTCGTATACCCACGCTGAGCGTGGTCAAGGCGGCAGCGCTGTCTCAGATAAATAAAACCACTCTCTCCGCACAGTAGCAAAATGGGTCATTTTCCTCCACACCTCCTGCTTCCCTATCAACGTCCCAAAACCCTAATCCCGTACACTCATCATTCTCTATTCTCTGTCCACGTCAAGCGTTCGTATGTTTGTAGATGTTTATACCAGGGAAGCAGGATCTCAGAGGATTCTCAAAGCCCAACCCCACCCCGGAATATAGCAAGAGGTAACTATAGTGCGGGTGGCCGCGTATCTTTTTTTGTGAGGATGACTTGACCAACGCCACGCCCTCAGCGATTTATTTCGAAAGACGAAAAAGAGTCTATAGAGCTTTAAATCAAGAGAAAATAACAACATTGCTGTATTTCAACGTATGCAACAAAATGATCGTGGAATCAGAGTCAACGACCCCTCAAAAATAACTCTCATAAAGAATATTAAAATAAGGAGAATGGTATAGTTGGTATGGAGCTCATGGTGTGAGTGAGAATGGCGAATTGTAGAAATGTTTATAGATAGGGGACTTGATTGCTGGAAATATAATCTTTCCAAAACAGGGGTATTTACAATCAATAAAACGAGGTGTTAAATTGGGAGAAGTTTTAGTTGTAAAGGCTGGGGTATGATCACCCAAATACTTGATCCATACATTCACCAAAGAAGCCTTTTGACCTCCACTTCTTTGCTGCGCCACATTTCTCACTCTGTCACTTATCTTTACGCCGCATACAGTACGCAAAAAGTTCGTCACAACGCCTTTAATCTCTTTGCTTTCATCTATTCATCATCCCCACTTCATTTCCATAAAGGAGAGTTGGCTCAGCAGTATCTTCATACATTCCAACCTTCGCTTCCTAATCTTTGACACTCATTCTCCTGACTAATTCGCTTCACACGTTCTGTGACACCACCTCTTCTCTCAGGCTACCATTATCCCTCATATTTACTCCCAGGTACTTGACAGATCATCTGTTTTCATTCCTCTACCATCCATATTGACATCGATTGCTTCATCTTTCTGGTTCCCATTTATCCTCACAACTTTGTAATTTCTCTCTCTCTACTTTATATATATATATATATATATATATATATATATATATATATATATATATATATATATATATATATTATATATATATGTATTATATAAATATGTATACAGAATATATATTTATATATATATATATATATATATATATATATATATTAAAATTATAAAATTTTATATTTGAACAGACACACGCTAGGTAGAGTCAGTGTGCTGTAACCAAGAACGCTATGCAGAAGGATGTGAAACTTTCTAATTTAACATACAAACAGCTGTCGAATTCACACAAGTTTTACTAGTCCTGTGATAGACATCCTCATCATATAGTAATATATTGCTTTAGGAATCTTTATTTTGCTGGCTGACATTTATACAAAATCTATTTGCCACTGTCACCAGATATGCATCCATCTTTAATAGCCAGCAAACCTTCTTAACTCGTTTATTTCTTCACACTGTCTGAAGTTATTTTCATTATAAGCCATGAATTTGACAGGAAAATCAATGAAGCTGCTTTTCTTTCCAAGGTGCGATTCGAACACACGCAATCTAGGTTGAGTGGGGTTGCTGTAACCAACACTGCCTCAATGACAGGCATAAATATAATATTTATAAATACATATTTTATAACCCATTTTCATAACATGGTTTTACCCGTTCGAACTTTGAGGGCACACATACACATAGACACATTGATATCTATACACACATATATATATATATATATATATATATATATATATATATATATATATATATAAAATATATATATACATATATACATACACATATACATATATAGTGTGAACCTTTATACAGAGCTATACCAATATAAGTGTTTAGAGCTTTATGCTCTGCAGGCTCTCATTAACATATACATAGAAGCTAATGATCAATTGTACCAGATGTACATGTATTTTTAACGGCTAAATTATCCTCTGACCTCTCAATTTACTCACAATTTTTGGGTACGCTTCTCACCACAACCCCTGAATCGGATTTAAAATCAATGATATTCGAAACCGCCCACGCAATAATTAGATTAGGGTTACCGTAACTTACACTAACACGAGGAATGAAATCTGTCTACTTCGGATCATATATGTCTATAAGGTTTAAATTTAATTGTAACACATTACAATGGAAACAGACGTACCCTAGCTATCGTTGTGGTTTAGCAGATCATCATCATGATTATTATTATTATTATTATTATTATTATTATTATTATTATTATTATTATTATTCAGTAGATGAAACCTAGTATTCATATGGAACAAGCCCACATGGGCCACTGACTTGAAATTCAAGCTTCCAAAGAATATGGTGTTCATTAGGAAGAAGTAAAGGGTAATGCAAAAAGACGAAATCACTTATTAAAAAACTAAAAAATTAATAAATGAATAAATAGATAAAAATGTATTAATATGCAAGGAGAATAGTATTAGGGTAGAGTATAGGTTTGCAGACTGACAAGTACTGTAGATTCTACTGGGTATATTTACCAGTTTTACATGTATTATTAAATATCAAGAATTACCTCTAATTTTTTGTTTATGATTATGTCTACAAGCCTTGAATCCTGTAGGAATTCAAGGAAATAAATACACAGTTTTCCCTTTCCGTAACGGGTTTCAATCCCACCACATGATTAATTACAGTGACTTTGTAAGCCATGTTGATTAGTAAAAAGATATACTCTGAAATATTTCAAGTCATTCAAATGTCTATTGAAATACATAAATACATACATACATAAAAAACACACACACACACACACACACACACACACATATATATATATATATATATATATATATATATATATATATATATATATATATATACTAGCTGACCAACCTGGCACTGCCAGGAAAAACTCTGAATGACATAAGATGAACTATCTCTCTCTCTCTCCCGCTTTCTCCTCCCTAACACCCCCAAGTTTACTTGTCATTTCTCCTGTCAGTTCATCAACACTGCCATTAAAACTTACGTGTAGACAACAGTTTGTGGGCAGAGACAGTCCACTCACCAGAATGGATGAACTGATGGTATTACCTAAATATCTTCTGACTGACTGACAGGTAATTGCACGAGTGGACAGGTTAGCATCAATTTAGTGAAAGTTAGCCACTGTGTTTCGTCTGGGAAGCATCTCAGACGCTCTGATTAGAATACAACTAAATTATGTATAGGCTTATTCAATTCACTCTTAGACCCTACAATGCTATTTGTACGCTGTTATAAGTCCAAATCTTATAATAAAAATCTAAAACAACATTTTCATGTGATACAGACAATTTGGTATAGGCCTAGACCAATGTTGTCTTTTTATAATGTGTTACTATAATGAAAGTAAACTTCATTGTCCAATTCACAAAAAAACTGAACCAACCCCTCAGTTCTAATTTAAACTCATTCATTAATATTATATGAGAATAGACTTCTTTCTTTTTAATAAGAAATATTAAGTCTATACTCTCGCCATTTTACTTCTTTCCTATTATTAAGTGAATTGCTGCAAGAGTTAGCTTTTCACCCCCTCATCATATTAAGAAAAAAAAAGTGGCAAAACACTTTCCTATTCTGCTAACTTCAACTCGTGATATGTATTTTTTATATTGGTTTTAGGGACATTTGTAACATAACATAATAAATTACAACTCATTATCTCTACAATAAAATCAAATTCCTCCATGTAGAATTATGTAGAAAGTTACATGTACGGCATCTATAAACTTAGTTAATTCGTACAATAACGTAATCATGAATCACACAAAATTTTTCCCTTCTTGGAAGAATGTTAGTTAATTGGTATTAATTGTTTTGAAAAAATATGTATTGATAAAAGACAGAAATGAATAATATCATTCTAATATATAACCATAAATAATAATTTTGTTTTCCTAAATGATGGGAATACTATTCCTTACAGTGTATGATTACATCAGCAAAAGGTATGAATTGATGTGTTGTGTAAGCTGTGAGCACTTCAAGTTAGTCGAAGTGCAGTAGTTGCCATTTCTTAAATCTCTATTTGCATCTAATACATTTACCCTCCAAGTGCCTTTTGGAAAAGATCTCCAAATGTAATGATCCACATTCCTGTAAAGTTTTAATTTAGAATTTTCAGTCATTATCTTCCAGGTAATCAGTACCAAGCAACGTGGAAAGAAACTTATCTTCCATATGCAGTAAATTTTTTCCCAATTCGCATGATAATTAATTCCAACTGCTGGAATGTCCAAGGTGATATTTTGATTATGCCAGCACAGCCAACAACATGTTGTTCTTCCCACATGATGTTGGTGACCATGTAATAAATGACGTAGGATCGTGCATAGGACCATTTTAACACCGTATGCAAAAAGGGAATGTGTTTATTTACTTATTATATCATATAATTGTTTCAACCATATGCATGAACAGGCGGGGCAGATGAGTTTGGTGGTGGTTGCTGCTGGTTGAAATCATTGTGTTAAGCCACTACTAAGCATGCATGGACTCAGCTACACTTACTACAGAAAGAAATTATTGATTTAGGTTTTCACTGTAGATTTTATCGAGGTAATAAACAATTATATTAATTATTATTATAAATTATGATCAAAATTCACGTAAATTCTGATCAAAAATCGATGTTATAGGGGATTTACTGTTGTAGAATAATCATACTTCTAGCAGCGCCAGAAGAAAAGGTGAAGTGTCAGGTGAAAAATGAGAATAAACCCAGAAAACTGAAGGAAAACGTGACGTACAAAAAAAAATTTCATTTGTTTTGTCTGTATTTATATGTCTTTCCCGGGTAGGGGTTTGATTTTGACTTATAAACCTTCTGGGGTGACATAGAGACCGTGTGCAAAATTTTGTTTGGGTCTGTCAAGTGGTTTGGATTTCTATAGAAGACAAACTTGTATACAAACATTCACTTTTATACATATAGATACACACACACGCATAATCATATGATTATAAAGATTTATCCAAAACAGTTCTGGGTCAAATCTTTCTAACGAAGCAGATATTTATGATAAGTGATCCTGATATTCAAGTAGTAAATGATTACCTTCTCTCCTTGAGAAATATGGTTGCTGAAACAGCGGGTAAAGAGCCACGTCATTCTTTTAGGATGCAAAAGACAAATAAGGAAAGCATTCGGAGTTATGTGCTCTTGGCTGTTCCAGTTTGTTTGTCTTTGTCAATTAATAAGAGATTCAAACAGGGCGCATAAGTTTCGTTGGTAGGGTTCCGGGAAACAACGATGAATTTTCGAGAATGTGTCAAGTAATGTCCGTATTTTGTGAATAACATGACGTCAAGCCCAGGAAAATACTGCATCTTATTCACTGCATTTACCTCCTGAAGTGTTGAATTTTGTTCGGAGATATTGCGTCGTTTCCCCAAAGTTTTCGTGAAAGCTAACCATTTCCTCAAAATTTTAACTGATTATTTTCTTAAAGCTGCACCTTAGCACATCCCAGTAAAAACTTTCAGACATATTATACTGTAGGTTTTTTATGTAGACAATTTATGAAAAAAAATAAACAATGATTTTAAGTGTAAATAATTAACAAAAATTTTTATGTATATATTTTATTTATATATAAATATAATCTTAGCATATAAATTATATATATATATATATATATAAATATGTAAAAATCATCTTCTTCTTTTAACGTATATTTTTCCCGTTTGTATATATATATATATTATGCCTTCTTTGAAGGACTTTGATTTGGCTTTGGGGTTGACCTATAGTCTCGATCGGCTTCCCTATATGTCATCGCTTTGATATATATAGCGTATATATATGTATTGTACCAGTCACCAGCGCCCTTTCTTCCGGCAGCGATAATTGTTGCACGGTTAGGTCGACAGTCGAGACGTATGAGGTGTCTGTTATATTTTTGGAGATGTTGAGGATTATATATATATATTGGCTATATATATATATATATATATATATATATATATATATATATATATATATATATAGCGTATATATATATATATATATAAATAATATATATATAAATTATATATATAGCGATATATATATATATATATATATATTATATATATAAATAATATATATATAAATATATATATTTTTGGAGATATTATATAAATATATATATATATATATATATATATATATATATATATATATATATATATATATATATATATGTGTGTATATGTGTGTGTGTGTGTGTGTGTGCATTTTGTAGTCATGTATGTATATATACATAAATATATACACATACACAGATAAATAAATAGACAGACAGATAACCATGGCTTAGTGCTAAAACATTTTGCTAACATCAGCTAACATTAATTTGGCCTTCTGCCTGTCAGTCACCCTAACTGAGTGGGTACCAGCAAAAGCTTGGGGCCAAGAAAAGTCCCATGGGATAGTAACCTCATTCCCAGAGACTTACTGAGAACTTGAGTGCTACAATATCCTGGTGCCAAATTATCAAGAAGATATATATATATATATATATATATATATATATATATATATATATATATATATATATATGTACGTTTGTATGTACAGTATGTATGTATGCATGTATGTATGTATATATGTATATATATATATATGTATGTATGTATGTATGTATATATATAATATATATATATATATATGTGTGTGTGTTTGTTACATGGCCTGTCCCCAGAGAAAGACCAAGCAAAGGTTACAACCATATTCATACTTGAGCTTCTGAATAAAAGTATATTGAGAATTATTTCAGGATAGTAATGTATTTCATCTTCATTTGAACTTTTCAGGTTCCAGCTGCACGACATTCTCAGGGAGACAGCCCAACGGTGTGAGGAATAAAAAATCTCTCGTAACGAGAAGTTCGACAGCGAGGCACATTTACTGCATACTGATGCTGCTGCTCAGCAAATCTGGTTGCTCACGGCAGGGAAAGAGGTTCAAGGATCAGTTGTGATAGCGAAAGTTCTCGGCTAAAATACAACTTATAAAAAACTGACAAACAAGAGACCATCCGCCGATGGTCCAAGCCATAACTGCTAATGTTAGGAAACAGAAACCTACCAAACCACTCTGTCTTAAAGAGATAAATCTCTGGCAGAAGCAGACATCCACACTGGAGAACGGTATTCTAGTTGAGAACGGATAAATGCCCTAAAACAGGTTGGACTGATTTCATCATTTTTATAATTATATGAGGCCTCACGTATATACCGAACTTCTGTGCAGCATTTGCTGACACTTTCATAAGATGTTTCTCTGAAGTAAGATGTTGGTCAAAAGCTACATCAAGAATAGTTAAAGGTTCAGACTCATTCAGAATCCCATCCACTTAAAGGGGAAAATGGGGTGGAAAATTAGTAAGAGAACTACAAATCAATAGTGTTTTCGTTTTACTGGAGTTCAGCCTCATACCCCACAGAACACAGCCATTCACTAAACCGCTCTACGTCATGACTGAGACTAAGGGTAGCTTCATTTCTCATAAGTGGGGACTTGACTACATCCACAAGTGTTGCATCGTCGGCATACTGAACAATCTTGTGTACACTAAAAATAACAGCGGACCCAGAACGCTAACCTGTGGAACTCCAGACGCAATAGGTCTCGGTTGCTAACGATCCCATTAGCAGCAACGCGTTGCTGCCTACCAGTAAGAAAACCTTGAAGTAATCCTGAAACATTTCACCCACTTCAAGGTTCTGGAGTTTAAATATAACTGCATTACGATTTACTACATCGAAAGTAGCACTAAAATCTATCTGAATTATTCTACCTCAAAACCCTTATCAAGGACCTCTAGTAAATGGTATGCCAAATCTAGCAGAGCATCGCAGGTACCTGACCGCTTCCTATATGGATATCGAGTATTAGCTAACAATCCTTTGGATTCCACATATTTGTATAGTAGTTAAAAAAGTTTTTTCTGCAGCTTTGGACAGCACGGGGATAATAGAAATTGTCCTGTAGTTATTGTAGATAAGCTAATCTTTGGAATAACCACTGTATTATTTAGTTTGCGATCATCAGCAAAGTTACAACGTCGACATAAAAATCTATAGAATCTACTAATCTTGGGAGACAACACACTAGAAACCTATTTAAAACGCAAAGACAAGAAGCCATCAGGATCACCTTTGCCCCAGCTATCAAGATTATCAATAATTTTCTTAACATCCCTAGAGAGATATGCAAATTTTGTAAGAACAGGATCAGGATGACAAGTATCAGGGAGAGGGACATCCTCAGCTGATTGCTTTGCTTCAAGACTCGATGAAGCAGTTCAGCTCTTTCCTTAGAGCAATTAACCAATCTACCATCACCTGTCAGTAGTGGTGGGATGGAATACAAGCCTGACCCAAAGATGGAAGTGACAATTTAGTCCACCACAAATGAAGCTGAGTAACTTGTTCAAGGTTTCCTCTTTAAGGAATTATTGTAATTTCTCTCAGCTATCTGGTCAATTCTATTTGCAGCATGGACAGACTCAACAAAAACAGTGTAATTTTCATGTGAATAATTTCGTCTTCATGTGTTGAACTTGGCCTGTTTGTCATGGTGAGCTTGTCTACATGTATCATCAAACCATGGCTGGTCATTTGTCCTGATCTTGATGACCTCTCTAGGTACACACCTTACTAAAAGTGGCCATCAGCATTTCATTCACTTTCCCTTGGGATCTGGATCAGATATTAGACAATGGAATTTCGACATAGGTAATATATATATATATATATATATATATATATATATATATATATATATATATATATATATATATATATATATATATATATATATATATATATATATATATATATATATATATATATATATATATATATATATATATATATATATGTATATATGTGTGTGTGTGTAATATATATGTATATATATGTATATATAGTGTGTATAGTGTGTGTATATATATATATATATATATATATATATATAATATATACATATATATATATATACACACATACAGAATGTACATGTCAGTATGACTGTGCGTCGTTGTGGCTGCATGCAAATGAGTATCGTTAAAACTGTACGTGCTTTGTAGTTTTATTTTGATTAATGGATGTTACTGCTCAGAATGAAACGATGTAGGGATTCATTAATTACTTTTTGTATTTAAATTGTATAGGCCCATTTCCTGAACAAAATACTAAAATTGTTACTTGTATGTATGGTTTTCGAGTTACTCTCCAAAATTCCCAAATTGGAAAACCTTACTTAAATACGATAACAAAACCAGGGAAGGTATTTTTTCTTTATAATCCTCATAATATAACAAAAATTTTTAACTGATACTTTTTATTTTATAATCTATACAGTCAAAATAAAGCAACAGCCTATTTTGAGCGCTGTCTATGACTCAAAAATTCACATAAAAACAGTTACATTTAGATAACGGTTAAACCAGACCATATTTAGCACTGTAACTGAATGAAATGGAAAAGGGTTGAAAACATTCCAGAAAAACATACTACTGAAACATGAACTGTCAACGATTTTGTCTATAAACATTAGAGTACTGACACTTAAATCCAAAAAAGGTATGATGATAAGGAGGACGAGGATGTAGGATAAGGTATACATGAATGAAACCATACACGTAGTAGCAGTTTCCCTTCGGGGTTTCTTATATTTACCTGAAAAAACCTCAGGGCAATAAGAAAAGCCCCAAACACCACATAATTAAGACTGTAAACAACTGGAGTTTTATTACCTCTTGATGGAGAGAGCGTCAACATTAGTTCAGGTTGGTGGACTTTGAGATCTCGGTAGCGAAGGGTAAAGGAGCTCGATTTCCCAGAGTGAATTTTCTTCATATCACTTTTCTCTGATAAAACTGTAAAACGTGAGAGAACTGGTGACAGAGTCGACAGTGATAGTAGATCCCTGACACCCGTGCAAAGGTTACGTGTGGAAAAACAGCAATAACTCTGATATTTTACGAATTTTGTCAACAAATTTCGCAACACGAATCTTGACGGCGACTGAGAAGCGAAGGGAAACATGCGGGATTTTTCTGAATATACTGCACTCATTTATTTTCATTTTTTACTGACACTGCCGTAAGAAGCGAGTGAATGGGATTAACAAAGTTTTCTGGTTTGCATATCCATGACGACTGCGCAATGGGGGCCTTTCGAGGAACGCCGATAACTTGTTTACTTTTGTGAAATTTGTAAAAATAAACAAATAAATGCAGGGATAAAACAGCGCCCGATACCTGAAACCATATTAAGCCTTTCTGGCAAAGATCGTGATTTATGAATTTTCGAGAAAGTGGAGCAACACATATCAGTAAATTGAGATCAAAGGCTTCACATGATTTCGCGAAAATTCACCAGTGAGGTATATTCCCAGTTCGTCGGATCCGCAAATCACCAAAAATAATAAATTAGGCCAAATGTTTTTGATTTGGACATCATCATAATTATCATAAAACAAAATCAATAAATGACGAATGATTTTTGATCACAGCCTTTTCAATATCTGGAATTACTAGAGATTATAAGGCAAAAAAATAAAAACCGAAATTAGCCCAAGTTTCCCGATTTTAAAGCGGAAAAAATGTTCCTCTTCATTCGCAGACTTTTATTAGTTTTCTGTAAAAGAAAACTATTGTGTAGGCTTTGTCTGTCCGTCCGCACTTTTTCTGTCCGCCCTCAGATCTTAAAAACTACTGAGGCTAGAGGGCTGCAAATCGGTATGCTGATCATCCACCCTCCAATCATCAAACATACCAAATTGCATCCCTCTAGCCTCAGTAATTTTTATTTTATTTAAGGTTAAGGTTAGCCATGGAGGTGCCAGCAGCCAACGCATCTTCACTTGAACGCATCTGGGTAGCAACTGAGAGCTGCCAGGTCGTGGTTGAGAGTTTCATACTGCAGCACATCGAGAGCTTCATACAGCATTATACACTGTACAGAAAACTCGATTGCGCCGAAGAAACTTCAGCACATTTTTTACTTGTAATTATTAAGATGCAAGAAAGATACTCAAAAAATGGCTTAAATTAAGAACGAAGTTGGGCTTCACCTTTCCGATATATTTACTTAGGACATTTGGCATTTCCTGGTGATACCTATCGTCAGGACGACAGACACCTGTTTTAAGGATTGATAATGTCAACCCTCATGTAGAACTGTCGCCATCAGTTTTAGTGGCGAGGCCTTTCAAATTAGTGTTACCAATTCCCAGGGCGTCAGCATCCATACTCTGCTGAGATATATCATTCTGCTCAGTAGCAGAAAACTTTATTCCCTAAACTATAAACCTGAGAGGAACTGTCTTCCTGACAGTTATCGACGCTGACTCTTCGATTCAAAAGATATTCTATTTTTCTTACGACCCGTTACTGCACAAGCACATTCATCTGTTTATGATTTCTTTATACTTATTTATTTATCTACTTATTGGCCTGTATACAGGTATATACTTCTATACATTTTTTTCGTCGTTCACCTATGAGCAATCTGTTCCTTCGAACTTCACGGGCACACAGAAAATTAATGGACTCTGCGCTTGTTCCAAATGAGAGTAAAATTCCATTGAATAGTGATGACAATAATAATATTACCACACAAAAATTCCTAACACTCATGCAAATAGGCGTACTAATTTATCTGCCGGACGCCATTTGTAGCTGGTGCACATTAATATGCCTTCGTAATTATACAGATTTAGTCAGGCTCAGAACACAGCGGACCAAGGACCTGAATAAAAAGGGGATTTAATGCAAGCGCGCATGAATAACGCATAAGTCGGTGCGATCCGACGAAATGCTCTCGGTCGATATCTCACGAAGGTGTCAGTCAGTCAGTCAGTCCTTCTCCTTCACGAAAGACGTGTCCCACGGGACTTACGGCGAAGAAGTTCTCCTTGTCAGCGTAAGCGACAGAGCAGAAAGGCGACACTTGTGGTTAAGGAAGAAAGGAGAGGAAAATCATCGAAATAATGCTAAAAAGAAGGGGAAGTATAAAAATCGGGATAGAAAGACTAACCGAGGGCGAATTCCCGCAAAAAAAGTATAAAACGCGCCGAAGTATCTTCGGCGCAATCGTGTTTCCTGTACAGCTGTATGAAACTCTCAGCCACGGCCCATGAAACTCTCAGCCGCGTCCATGAAACTTTCAGCCAACGCTCGGCGATGGTTGTGTTGTTGGCACCAATAGCGGTGCCAGACGCCCCGTCATGGCTAATTTTAAGCTTAATTAAAATAAGAACTACTGAGGCTAGAGGGCTGCAATTTGGTATGTTTGATGATTGAAGGGTGGACGATCAACATAACATTTTGCAGCCCTCTACCCTCAGCAGTATTTAAGATCTGTGGCCGGACGGACGAAAAAAACCCATCTCAATAGTTTTCTTTTACAGAGAACTAAATGGACAATAAATCAAGCCTTCCACATGCCATATATCTATCTATTGTCTCTGGAGACGGGAGTCTTCAAACAAAGCACCTGCTAATAAATCTAATTCCCCTGGGAAAGGAAGAAGCACTACAGAACTCATGCTACAATAAAAAAAAAAAAAGCGTATTCTTTGTGTCGTAAAGGGACGGCAGGAATTTGTATTTTTGTTTAATTACCGGCTTATGGTGAAAGGAATGCAATGATTAACAAGTAGTTTGCTCATTAGTCCGAATAAAAAGGAGCGGTGGGATCTGCTGCGTTTGGTCATTTGTAGTCGCCTGATGGATCCAACCCTTTATACGCTCTCCTGCCTCTGCCGAACACGTCCCCGTCTGCTTCCTCTCATTCGAACACTCAGTTATCTGCCTAATTCATGCTCAATAACGACGCACGGTCGAAAGAGGGCTTCATTCGCTCTCTGTCTATTTATCTATCCGTGTAAATATAAATGTATACTTTTTCACCATTATGCATGGTGAAGGCAAGTGAAGGCTCCCGAGGAAATGAAACGCAATAATTACAAGTTAACATTCATGCTGAACTGCCGAATCGTGCCTATACTGCACTGTTCCTACTACTACTAGTTCCACGTTGGACGAGTCGGTAGAGTTCTCGGCTAGCATTCTGCTAGGCCCGAGTTCGAGTCTCCGGACGGCCAATGAAGAATTAGAGGAATTTATTTCTGTGATAGGAATTCATTTCTCGCTATGATGTGGTTCGGATTCCACAATAAGCTGGCGGTCCCGTTGCTAGGTAACCAATTGGTTCTTAGCCACGTAAAATAAGTCTCATCCTTCGAGGCCAGCCCTCTCTAGGAGACCTGTTAATCAGCTCAGTGGTCTGGTTAAACTACGGTATACCTTTTTACTCACTCAACTTTTACTGTATTCGTTCTTGAGTAAAATTAGGCCCTGTAACACATGGAGGTCTTAGTGCGTAAAGTAGTGAGTTCTAATCCAAATTTAAGATGTAATTAATATTCCATTAGTTAACTTCTATTACTCATATCAGTCATGAAAGCAAAACTACGGATTCAGTTATGAGATATATTACATAAGGGTGAACACTGGGTCATTGTTAGTTAACTGAAAGTTAGTTTCTAAAGAGCAACTCCGTAACTGATAAGATGGAGTTTGTCAAGGATACTGTTGATTTTGGTGATGTGGATAGAATACAGACTGCACAAATTTTAAATGGCACTATATGACTGAGTATTGGGCTTATGAATGAAACTAGTTTTATCCTGTACTTTATAGGACATAATTAGTGTAGTTTACCCAGCAATATCACATCAAAACTTTACTAGTGAACAATGAACAAAGCAAAGGCAAGGACATAATTATACCGGCTAGACAGAGCAAAGGAAACGACATTTCCCATAAAACACCCCAAGTGTGAAAACGCATTATACTGTACGATAAGTATATATGGCTCTGGATTATACCTAAACAAGATAACTTCATCCACATTAACTACACATTAAAAAAAAACAATATTCTGGCTGTAATGAAATCTAATGGGCCTTTCTATCACATGCAAAGGATAATTTTGACAAAAACAGTACATTCTCTCAAAAGAATTGATTGATACTAATAATGGTAAAACAAATTTTAGAAAATGAAGCGCTACTTCGTCTTATTTACTATTAGAATGTCTTCAATAAACATGTACAGTACAAACACGTTGCAAGCGTTCTGGCTTAGCAGGATATACAAAATTTGGTACAAGCAAAAGCATCACTGAACTATCACTGAATTGTTCAGACATTTAACCATAAAATCAAACCCAAAACAATGACAAATAATACTTTCTTCGAATAAATCAATACCATGCCATAGTCCTACTTTAATAATATCCTAGATTTATGCAATATCAGGAAATGCATCTACAACCTAACGCGAGTTCTCTTTAAAAAAAAAAACAGAAAACATCACTAGTTCCATTGTGGATTAGCCTATAGCTCTTTTCCTTTCTAATCATAGTGATTCTTGTAAAAATAAAATCATGTCGATCTTGTTTATGGAGCGCAATGAAGATATAAACTGACTACCCTTGGACAGAAACAATATACCATGAATAATATCCGACAATTATGTAATTTGAACAAATTTATCTATTAGTTAAGGGAAAGCTCTACTCACACAAAACCCGAAAACACTCCCAGATTCCGTTACTGATCATTACCTCTTATTTGAGGCGGCACTCTCGTGAAAAAAACTGAGTCAATTATGCTTATGTAATTTGAACTTTTAATAGAATCACGTTCCACACGACGCAACAACTCGCCCCTTGGTCCAGCCAAATAACCTTCCTGTGTCAACAGTCACACTCTTACCAGGAGTTATTCTGTTTAGAAACGTACGTCGCCCCTACAGTTATTTACCTGAACATGAGCTTCCTTTTTAAATCAGTCCATTAGTCATCTTGGCGGCTGTAAGATTATGAAGCTATCACAAATATCTATGGCATTGTTTGACCTTAAGGAAATGCGGTCACAACTTTCTAAGGCAAACTGGATGGAGCAAGAAATTCTCATTGACAAATATTGGCATCCTTGAAGGGCCAAAGGCAATCTCCAGAAATATTTTTCATGGTGTTAGGGCCGGGGGGTGATATTGCAATTGGAAATCAGTCAGCATCTCATTAAGTGCCAGTTGTTGATATAGCCAGATACCTTCCCTAATAGGGAACACAAGATTACCTTGGAGATACTGAATAACCATTGTTACCACTCATCCATAAAAGTTGTTTTTCCTTAGATAACGAGTTTGGAAGTTCAAGGGAGAGTAGATTTCTGGGAGCATTCTTGAAGTAACATAACATTTCTTCATCTAACTCAAGAGGAACTGTAAGAATAGGCCTCTCTGCCTCTTTCAGAAGGGCTCAGAAACAAACAGTCCTTTGGATTACTTTTGAAATGATAAATACATTTTACATCACTTTATGACTGATAGTGAAATTTATTCATTTTAGAGGACAATGTTGATGAACACTGTCTTTTCAGCTCTTTCAAGTAGATTTGAAATCAGGGTCATGTTTTGAGGGCACTCTTGAAGTGCCAAATGATTTCTTTGCCACTCGACAGAAAACTTGTGGGAAAAAAATACCCCTTCACCTCAACAGGAGGATTTGAAAGCAGAGTCACTTTTGTCTGGCACTCTTGAGCTGCTGGAAACATTTCCTAACTTTCGGCATAAGTACACGTAGGAGTCCTTTTATCCACTTCAGGGAACTTTTGACATGCCAAATGGATCTCAGCACTTGCATCAGCAAGAAGGGTGCAGGGAAAGCATAATCAGTTAATATAATGTTCACGGGAACTGCAGGTACGCGAGTTTCACCTTTGGCACTCAAGGGTTGTTGGTCCTGTATCTTGACTGCCCTCAGGATTTACTAGGGAGATCAGTTCTTCTGTAGTATATATCCCTCAGGATTTACTAAGGAGATCAGTTCTTCTGTAGTATACGTCCCTCAGGATTTACTAGGGAGATCAGTTCTTCTCTAGTATATATCCCTAAGGATTTACTAAGGAGATCAGTTCTTTTGTAGTATATATCCCTCAGGATTTACCAGGGAGATCAGTTCTTCTGTAGTATATATCCCTCAGGATTTACTAGGGAGATCAGTTCTTCTGTAGTATATACGCCACCTATCTACACATGGTGGATTAGGTTTGGGAATATAATTCTGTGGCAAGAGTCTTCCTAATATATTTTATATGATTAATCTTATATGACGCATTCTTTAAGCAAGAAAAGCAGGTGTTTTACTGAGAAATGAGCACACGATAAGTCCCTATATAGTGATAAAATCTAGAAGGTAAGCAACACGAACGAAATTATATTTCTTAGAAGATGCAGATGAGATAACAATTTAAAGGATAAACAATAATATGACCTCAGAGCTGACTCTGAAGAATAAATTTCATTATATGAATTGCCTAATTTACAAATAAAGAATGGCATATTTTCTGCTTGTGAGCAAATCAAATTACTTTTAGAACAGTTATAAGAGCAGAATGCATGGGACAAACATAAGAGCTTGTCGCTTATGAAAGATCGCAAACAGCAAAAAATAACACAAATGTTAAAATCAGAGGGAATACTTAGTTAAAGTCACAACAATATCACAATAATCACGAGAAAACACCATACAAAAGTTCTAACTTAGCAGGGGAAAAACTGATTTTGCACATGCACAAAGCATCACTGAAGAGTATAAGGATTTGCTCATACAATTAAGCCTTTAGCGCCAATTTTTTGGGCGAAAAATCAATACAAAAGCGTATATTAATATTACATCACAACTAAAATTCAAGAATTTTACAATCTGAGAAGCACTAACTACTCTGTGGGTGAAACTTATGACTAAACTCTTTGTACCAATCTTATCTAACCCTCACTAAGGCAAGGCATAAAAGACGCTTGCAATAACAGAATGCTGTTAAACTGCTTAACCAAATTCGATGCTTTGTTCACGACATGCACGTCCACGAGTCAAAAACATGTGTTGATAACACAGGCTCGAAATGTACACATCAATTTGTCAATTTGTTCGGGATAAACTATTGAAGACATAGCTATGACCAGTCCTACAAGACTGGAGAACGAAAGGAGTATGATAAACTGCTACCCTTGTTCAGTTTAAGATGACGTTGTTAGGTGGGAAAAATTATTTCCAGCATTTGCATGACAAGAGAGTGAGAGAGTTGCATACATCGTATCCAACACATCGAGTGTTAATAAGTCTCATTTCCAACACGTAGACTGACTTGTATGGCCGTACCCTAACTAGAATCCTCAATGTATAAAATTAGTACTTTCACTGAGGCATGATCACGTGACCTCATAACTGTCACAAAACGCGTTAAATGATTCAGTCAGCAAAGAAAACTTTAGTTAGTAGCTTACCATGAAAAAAAATTGGATAATGAAAAGTTGCATGAAACAAAGAAGGTCCGACTCCCCAGACTTTTAATGAGTAAGCAGAGGGCAAGTATTTCAACATAACTCGAATAGAGAAACACAAAGGAAAAATTAAGTAATGTAAAAACAGTTTAATAAAAAAAGCATTCGGAAAGACCATTTAATGGTTTCCGATGTAAGATAAGCCTCATCAGTAATCTTTCTTGAAATCCAAAACTGGAGGAACAAATCAATGACAAAACAATGAGAACAGCATCAATCATTACTATCGAACTGGTTTTTCCCATTCGCAAGAGATTTCTTCCTATTCTGCTCCTAAAAAGCCAAATTGTGCGGTGCTCTATCAGAAAAGTATGGACAGATCACAGAACTTTCATTTTGAGGTTGTCAAAACTTTGAATTTCAAAAAATCCCCAAGTTTCTGAAAACATCTCGAGGAAGTAAAGAACTGATAATCATCGGGAGTAATCGAGTCACGTCCAAACCCAGACCCAAAACTTTTATTTTTTCGTCATTTAACAAACATCTAAAAAAAATTCAGCGACTACAGATGGCGTGAAATCTTTCAGAGGTGTTGACTTCATAAAGAACAAAATACAAATCTTATTCTAAGTACAAATTCAAGACTGAGATTTAATGAGGAAGGTAAGTAGATGCTGAAGTTGGTGTGTGTGTGCATTTCTAAAGCTCTAGAAAACGAAGAAAAAAATCGTTGGAAGAGGGAAAGGTTATAGGTAAACAAACCACTGAAAAAGAATAAGGGTAAAGGTCGATCTTGGACCCAGAACAGAGAACTACCTGACGATGAAGTAAATTCCTAGCAACGCTTTATATACAGATGCACCACAAGAAAATAAATACACATACACATATATACATACACACATATATATATATATAAAAAAAATATATATATATATATATATATATATATATATATATATATATATATATATATATATATATATATGGAGAAAGTGGTAGGTGTTCATTTTAATGCAACGACAAACTACGGAAATCTGTGCTAACTGTAAGTGATGATGGAGAGTTGTTGAAAATGCCTTTGGAATTCTGATTCATAAGCGCTTGAGTGATCGAAGAACGCTAAATTTTAATCCTAAAAATATATATTTTATTGTTTCCGTTACTTCCTTCATCAAATCATCATCATCATCGCCCCTAAAACCGTGTAACGCAAATGGCCTCATAAATCCTACCACATGTCTTTTCTGTGCTTTATCTTGCACAAATCTTTGGTAATCTCTAGGGGCTCCCCTTCTCATAATTCTCACCCAAGAAGGCTCGGGTCTTCCAACGCTCCCGATACTGAAAGAAGCCCAGGTGAAACTAACACGCACTGTTCTTCCCGGGGTTGTGTGAAGGACACGTCCAAGACATCTCCATCTCCCTATCATTATCCCCGCATATGGAACTTCCGTAATTTCCCTTCGTCTCTTGATAATTTCAGTTAGCTTTACATATTTAACGGGACTGCCACAGGAACGCGAGACCTTCCGCAGCACTGAGCTGTAGGCGCTGTCAAATGCTTTCTCGCAAACAACTAAAGCCATAAGTAGGGGATTTTCAAGTTCCATGAACCGTTGCACAATGTCTTAACACTCATATTTGACATATTTGTAAGTCCTGCCTTTTCTAGAAGCAGTTTGTTCATCTCTAGGCATTTTATCAATTTCCTCCCGTCTACTGAGAATATGTATATTAAATATTTTAATTATGAACAATATAATTGCACTGCCTCTACACTTACCCAATTCAGTCAGGCCACCTTTCTTTGATACCTTTTCTGTGACTTCCTATTTCCCGTCATCAGGTTTTGTATCCATATTTCACATTCTGTAAAACAGTCTAGTTAGTACAAAAGGTGTCACTTCAGTCCAGTGCTTTCCACTTCCTAAGTTTCTTGATTATAGACTCTTCTTCAAACACTGTGAATTCGTTCACAGGGACATTCATTTCTTCGCCACTTTCTGGTATATCAATCAAATTATCCGCCTCATGTCTCTTATTCACGACTGCAAAAAATATTCCATACATCATTACTTTTCTTGTTCCTCTGATGATACTATTCACCAATCCCTAAGTTAGATAGCAGACTTCTCATTCTCTTTCCGTTAACATTTTTGTGGGTTACCAAACATCAATGCCAATCACTGAAAACATGGCCTTGTCATCATTATCAGCCTGTCTGTTCAAATATTCTCTCTCATCTCTTCTTCATCCTCGTTTAATTTCACTATCTAGTATATGAAATTTGTCTGCCTGTACCTTTTGGTTTTGTCTATTCTTTATTGCATCTAAAGTCTCCTCCAATATCCAAAGTTTCCCGTGCTTCTTTTCCAGCAGACTGATATCAGTTCTTAAAGTTAAACCAGTCCTCAACGATTGTCTGCTCCTCGCCAGATAAGGTTTCTGCAACCGCTATATGAACGCCAGCAAGAGGACTGGAAACCACCTCTCTTGTTTACTGGTACACCAAACCAACGTTTTGGGGATTCCTTCCCTTAGTCATATATATATATATATATATATATATATATATATATATATATATATATATATATACATATGTATGTATGTATGTATATATATATATATATATATATATATATATATATATATATATATATATATATATATATATATATATATATATATATATATATATATATATATATCTTCTTCTTCTTTATCTTCAGCTTTTCCCATCTTTATATGAGGTCGCTGTTTATTATTAGTCTTCTCCATCTTCTGCGATCATGCAGCATTATCTCACTCACGTTCTTCTCCTGCATGTCCCTGTTAATTGTGTCTCTCCATCTCATTCTTGGTCTACCTCTCCTCCTTGTTCCAGGCACTTCCATATTCATGGTTCTTTTACATACAGAATCCTCCTCTCTTCTCATAACATGTCCAAACCATTGTAATCGTCTCTGTTGCAGCTTCTTTGATATTTCTGTAACTTTCACCGTCCCTCTTATGAAGTCATTCCTTACCCTGTCTCTTCTTGTCACTCCGCACATCCAACGCAGCATTCTCATTTCTGCCACTTCCATCTTTCTCTCTTGTGCTTTCTTCATAGGCCATGTTTCACAACTATACATCAACGCAGGTCTGACAATGCTCTTGTACATTTTTCCCTTCATCTTTACATTAAATCTTTTGTCACATAACACACCTGATGTTTTCCTCCAATTGCACCAAGCTGATTGTATATTATATATATATATATATATATATATATATATATATATATATATATATATATATATATATATATATATATATATATATATATATATATATATATATACACTTTCCCATCATCATGGGGATATATATATCCCCATGATGATGGGAAAGTACATCTCTCTCTCAATCTCTCTCTAATACATATATATATATATATATATATATATATATATATATATATATATATATATATATATATATATATATATATATATATATATATATATATATATATATATATATGTACATATATACATATATATATACAGTATATACAGTATACATACATATATATATAATATATACCTATAAAGATGGGAAAGAATTCCCGAAAACGCCAATCTGCTGTACAAATGAACAAGAGAGTTGCTTTCCAATCTTCTTGCTGCCTTTTTTATAGCAGTTCCAGATACTTCATCTGAGGAGGAGGGGACAATTAATGAGGACTGGTCTAACTGCAGTTCCAGAAACATAAATGAGGAGAAGAGGACAATTAATGGGGACTGGTTTAACTCCGATTCTGTTTTGACATTCAATACATCTTGATGTTCCTCCTTGAGGGGCTTAGGTGCGTCAAACCCAGACACTGTGAGTTTAGCTTTTGTATGGCAATGGCAAATTGATGATCCCTGCTGTGTTACTTTTTACACAATTTGATTAGAAATTTAAAACTGTCTGACCTCAAGGGCAATAAGTCAACAGACTCTTGAAAAAATGTAAAAAAAAATATATTGATATTAGGCAGAAATGCTCATCAGGCTGCACTGAATGCAAGAGAAGATTCAGAGCATTTTTCAGTAGTTCTGTTAGTGTGTTCCCCTGAGAATGAATACTTATATATCATCTATTACATTTGCCCACATAGTAAGCTAATGGCCTCGTACTTAACTAGAAGACTGGGAGCATGCAATGTGATTAGGTCTGCATTTCTTATGCCAAATGAATAAACCAGAATAGTATGGCATAGGTTGACTACATTATGCCACACTATTCTGGTTTATTCATCTACTTCCCAGTGACCTACCATGAATCACATTTACCACTACATTTTGCCTGTCACATTACATCATTCTCTGAATAACCCCCAAGCTCAATCTTTTGTACTTGAAGATATATAACAACCTGAAGGTGTCAGCTGAATGAGAAAAGGCGTCAATTGCAACTTGCGAAATGGACGGAAAAGCCGAGGCCGTCGTTCGCATGAGTCACCAACAACCCACCACCCGGCCAGCAAGCAATCGATCAAGCTGGTCCCAAATTCTCGACAAAAAATCCCAGACGCATCCACTGACTACCGGACGACGGCTGACGTCAGCCTGACGAGTCATGGGGACGGTTGATTTGAATAAAAGTAATAAACGGCAACGGTGCTGGGAGCAACGGATTGACGGTCGAAAACAAAAAAGGCTCGTGTGAATCGGCCTACTCGTGCAAGTCATCGCTTAATCTAGAAAACACACAACTGGGACTACAAAGATGCATAATTGCACTTCAAGTATGTGCTTTGAAACTTCTACACACACACACACACACACACACACACACACACACACACACACATATATATATATATATATATATATATATATATATATATATATATGTAAATATAGAAATCGAGGACATATGGAAAGGCTCTCGAACAATTAACATAATTTATTGTGGCCGACGGCGTTTCTCAACAATCCATTGCATCTTCAAGGCTGCAATTACACGATTTGATTTTAATTATAAAATGAATGTCATTGTATAAAATCCAAATATGAATATATATATATATATATATATATATATATATATATATTATATATATATATATATAAATATATATTTTTTTTTTTTTATCTAATATAATCTTATTTTAGTTTATCTTAGATAAAAAAGATGTATTTTTGCAGTTGGATTTTATCTAGTGACGTTCTTTTTATAATTAAAATAAAATTGTTTAACTGCAGCCTAGAGGATGCAATGGATTACTGCGAAACGCCGTCGGCCACAATAAACTACGTTAATTGTTCGTGAGCCTTTCCATCTGTTCTCGATGTCTGTACATTGGGCTTCCGCCTTGATCATTATATTTATATATATATATATATATATATATATATATATATATATATATATATATATATATATATATATATATATATATATATATATAAAAAGCACGTCGTGCTTAATTTTCAATGCCGAACAGATATGACGCAATTTCCGCAAAGTGCTATTCAACTCTGGTTAAAAGTTCAGTCGAACTGAACTGAATTGAATATAGAATTTAGGCCAAAGGCCAAGCACTGGGGCCAATGAGGTCATTCAGCGCTGAAACGGAAACTGACAGTAAACGTTTAAAAGGTGTAACAGGAGGAAAACCTCGCAGCTGCACTATGAATCAATTGTTAGGAAAGGGTGGAAAGTAAGATGGAAGGAAGAGAACATGAAAGGAGGTACAGTAAAAAGAAACGAAAGAGGTTGCAGCTAGGGGCCGAAGGCACGCTGCAAAGAACCTAAAGCAATGACTACAGTGCTCCACACGAGGTGCACTGACGGCACTATCCCCTTACGGAGATTAAAAGCTCAGTCGATTTCACATTTAGCACGAGAGGAACAGAGAGAGGGCGATATTGTTTAGTTATCGAAACAAAGTGTTCTTCTTCATTCTTCAGAGGATGGGTGAAACTCATAAATTTATAAAGATCTAAGCACCCACTATATTTACTAAACAATATATACTGTATATAAACACAGCAATACTCGTCTTAACCCCCTTATTGACACATCATACCTTGCACGATGATTAAAACTGTTGTGGTGCTTTTAAGCATTAGTTAAACATTAAATGCAATAAAAAGTAAAAGCTTTTTTTATTGATATTATTTGATTACTTTACAAAAAAAAGTGGATACTTATATAAGCATTAATGTTTATACCCGGAAATATGCAATCAAGAGAGTAAGAATATATCTGTACTCTGTACTCTCTCTCTCATAAGAATACTTGGCATATTTGCAAACCGTATATATACATACATACATACATATATATATATGTATATATATACACAGACACATATATATAAATATATATATTTATGTGTATAATATATATATATATATATATATATATATATATATATATATATATATATATATATATATATATATATATATATATACGTGTGTAATTGAAATTGCCACAATGTCCTCTTGAATTCTCGAATTCATCACATTTTTGGATTTCCTTGTCACTACGAAGCCTTGAACCCGAATGCAAGAATTGAAGTAATTCTGATACATATATGTGCATATACATACATACATACTATATATATATATATATATATATATATATATATATATATATATATATATATATATATATATATATATATATATATATATATATATATATAAGCCGAATTCTTGATAAGCTCATTTCTCATTTCTTTCAGAAGACGGAGTGGCTGTTTCAGCGGTGAAGTTTAATTATCGGAGATTTTTATAGCCTAATTACAGCAGCGGTGTTTCTGCCGTTATTTCGAAGACACTGATGATAATGAATGCATATGAACAATATACCTTTTCCTGTTATATGCACGGAGATGATAATGATACAGTCCTCGTAATTTGTGTAAAGACTATCTTGGTCAATGGGTATTTATCATACAGAAAAATGATACATACCTACTCCATGTACAATATTATTTTCTCAGATATATTTTCATATATAGTTCACGTACAGATCTGTATTTCCTCGTGTAATTGCTTAATGTATTTTGTGCGCACTAATGTGGAAACAGTAGATAATTAAGAACGTCTACATTGTAAATAAACAATTTTCTTCTTCTTTACATTCCTATACATACAGTGCAATTCACCCACACAGCTGATTCATGCAAGTAATAAATAGTTTCCCTTAGCAAGAAAGCAATAAAAGGTTTTACTCTGAACATATTGCAGGAAGCTTTACATTCCTGTAAATTCTCATAGGATTCGATATCAGCCCTTGGAAATAAACTAATTTCTGTTGTTTTGGGTTCAATGCTGATGTGAATGAATACATACGTGTTTATGAATTCCAATAACATTTTTCAACCTCTGAGTATAAGTAAATCAAGTTACAACATAATTAATTTCCCCTTCATCCTGCTTGGTCAGGAGCCCAAACAAAGATAAGGAAGTAACATAATGAGAAACATATAAAGCTGCTATGAACAAAACGAAAAAGAAAAAAAAATAGCGTTTCTCTGACCATAGCAGTATTTTTATCAAAAATTTAATTTGAGAATGTCTTTCAATATGGTTCATGTTCCTGGAACTTCTCTAAGGCAGAACATTTTCCGATTCCACAAAGTTGTAATGTCATGCAATCAAGGAACACACAATGCCACAATGTTTGCTTTTTTTCATCAGTAATCCCTGTGTTACTATGGCAGCTTTGATATTCCAGTCCTTGGGCTCTCCAGTTTTGTGTTTGATTCAAACAATATTTCTTTGACATCCAGATTAGTATATAGAGAAAGACTTACTGATATGTCTGTTTTATCAGATATAACAATGATCATTTTGTTACCAGCAGCTGTTACTGCTATCTGAGAAATAAGAAAATTTACTTCTCCATCTTCAAGTACATGTATGGTGTCATAACCTTTACTTTTCAAGTACTTATTCTTCACGTGTAAGAGGTTAGCCTTTCTTCCTGTTTTGCCATAAAAAAATTCTATTATTAAAAATTATTTTGTTCATCAAAATGGGTGGTAACAGGTATCTGATAATCATATCTCATGTAGTGCACATCCGCCAGTCATGGTTATGCCACATGCAACCAACAGAAGTACATCAGCCATACTTCTTAGAGATATAGGCAAAATATCAGTAAAAAAAAAAAAATCCCTGGAAAGTTGCATTTTCCATCCAAGTAAGTTTTCAAAACAAATCACGTCCCTCGAAGGTGTACAGTGGCATGGGCAGCTAACTTTTCGATTTTGGCTTGTGTAACACCATCCACGATGGATCTCCAAGGAAACACATTGCCAGGTGGCTACTAAACATCGGGTACTTCAAGCAATGAAACTGGATGGTCGCATATATCCTGGCTGAGGTGGTCCTGCTAATCAAGCCGCGCAATGCCACCCTTACGATGAGAAGCCCACATTCAGTACGACTCTGGATTTTCGCCTTTTTTATGCCAGTCATACTGCCAAAGGTAACTGCTTGGTAAGAGTTCGTGACGGTATATTTTATATACCATCATTGTGAACTGACACCTTTTATCATGAAAACGATGTATCCTCTAAATCGAGAATTTTTCTTTCATTCAATAACCTGTAATGGGTTTCTTTTACCTTTGTACCCATGTAATTACTTGATTAAAGCTATTTTATATATTCATTGTCTGAATCCTACTCAACTTGATTAATTTCTGCACAAAGCAGCTTGGACTGAATCTATTCAAGTCTCTATAACTATTACATGTTTCAGACTGTTAAAAAGCATTTCTGTTGCTTTACTACATCTCTTGAAATATTGCTTTATGGACAGAACTCAAGAAAAATGTCTTTTAGTCTCTTAAACTTCTTCTGGCTGAAGTATATCTTCTCTGAATCGCTTCATATACACTGAATGTTTTTCCTTACAGATTTTCCATTTCTTGCAAATGCACATAAAATTTTCTGGGCATACAGCACCTGACAAAAAAAAAAAAAAAAAAAAAGAGAGTTCCTCCTGGTGATAACGTGACAAAATCAGTCGCGCTTTCTTCTCCTTAGCAAATACTTGAAAATATCCAACGCATGGAAATAACCTTAAGCCACAGAGGAGTCGTCCTGCTGTACTTCAGTATTTTTTAAAATTTACCAAACATACTTAAAATTACAGCAGTTATTTTTTTATATTTTCTCCAGAAATGTTAATTCCTTGTAAACTGTTTATGTAGATATTTTTGGATTCACATAACAAAATTTTATCTCATCTCCCTTTATAATGATAAATCAAAGGAAGAAATGTCTGGGATATCTTCCTTGTCTTAGCTCTGTCTCTTGTGAACATTTTAAGCAATGAAGGCCTCCCGACTGTTTCACAAAATAAAAGTGATAATGAAAAAGTTCTTGCAAGAATTATATTTACATAACATTATTTAGCATTCTTGTGAAGGTGCCTTCTAAGATTTACACTAAGAAAGTAAGACAGAAAACAGAATGATCCAGAACAGAACAGCAATGCAATTGTAGACAAGCAGGATGGCGAATAAATTAAATGTGTACAGTAAAATAAATCGAGCAATATAAGTAAAAAGAAAAAACTACAAGACTCATAATACAGATCACAGATTTATAACAAATTAAGTTGTGACATGGAGGCTACTTATATGTATCGCATAAAAACTCATTTTTCGATAGCATTAGGAAATTTTATTATGAAAGTGAAGTTCATATTACAACTCACAGAGTGGCAGAATGACTGGTTTAATGCAAAAGTCTGTCTAAAGCAAAGATGTATTGTTTGTCGAAGACTTTTTTTTTTTTTTTTTTTTTTTTTTTTTAGGTCAGAATTTTAACAGAAGTTGAGACGAGGATTCTGGATGAGGCAAGTGGTTGGGAATTAAGTGTGTAATGCCATTGTGCAAATAATGGTCATGACAAAAATATTGCGTTGAGATTGGTAAAAGGGAACAAAAAGTGGTTGTAATGAAAAAAAAAAAAAAAACTTGCAAGTGAATGTTAGTCAAGGAAGGTTTTTCAGATAAATTAAATATAGACAGATGAAGCAATGAATGTTGATTGGGATGATATAAAAGTGGTTATTCATATTGCGGCTGATGGCACACGACGATAACATTGAGCCAGAAAATAAGTAAAACACGAGATCTGAAAGGCTTCCAAGAGGAGAGGGCCTACGCAAGCAACAGTAAGAGCGCAAGAAGGGATTTTAAAGCCAAGTGTGCTTAATGGAAATGGAAATGCTGAATGTGAGTGTAAGATAAAAGAACAAAGTTTTTTAAAATGAATTGTATAATGAGGATATAAAAATGTTAAGTCTTGCTGTAAAGAATAAAGAAGTGTTCAGCTGCAGCTTTCAGTTGGCTCTCCTTGAGCTGATAATGAAAAAATTATCTTCACTGTTTTGTGGAGGAAAATTCAAGTCAGTGGATGAACACTCAGTCAATAGCTAAGGGACATGGCACAGAATAAAGCATATTTGTTAAAAATCAATGAAAGAAAAATTGCTTTCATGAGTTATATGTCTGGCATATGGGAAATAGTTGCAGTTGAAAGGATGATCAATTTAGAAATAATTTTGATGCTATAAAAAAGGGTCAGCACAGGTTAACACAAAGTTCTCTTCCTTCTGGGTTGATGATGAATATATAAACACCACTACCTTGTGTCTTGGAAGAGAAGGTTTAAGAAAAATTAGCGCGCATGATTAGACAGTACAGATGGAGGCTACAATTGCGCTCATCTCTGTGTAACTAACACAGATAAATTCAGCTCACAGACATAACTGATACATTCAGTGTCTAATCACTAACCCTGAATGAACTTATTTTGATCGGTAGAAAATATTTCAAGCACATCTTTCTCTAATCATAGCATAGTTTCTTGCAAGGTAAAAATCGCACAAGAGGAGCCACAGAGTAAAAGAAGACAGGTATCCAGTCCAAAGGCAGTATTTTTTGAAAATGTCATAGACTGCACTCCTGTATACAAATGCACGAATGGCATGGACTGCATTTAAGGATTTACTGCATTACTGCATTTAAGGATTTACTGCACGACTGCATTTAAGGATTTACTAATTTTATCCTACTGAGTGGCACTGGCTATTTGGCAGGGAAGAATGCTAATAAGTCTTCAGATAATGCACAATTCCTAACCCTTTTACTGGAAAAAGAGAAAACCTGTTTACAATATAAGCAAAGGAGGAATCAAGAGACAGACTGTATTTCACGTTTCCCATAACAATTTCTGAGGATTATCAGCAACTGGAAATCAGTTCTAGAATTTTTTCAGGCTAATTAAAATTGTGCCAGATAGCTAATATTAAAACAATGTACCAGATAGCTAATATTAAAGCAATGTACAACCGATTAAAAGCAATAGTTGCTCAAAGGATAAAGGTGTTCGTGAAGTAGTAGGATCTTGAGAGAAACATTCATGACAAAGAGGAATATATAACTCAATTAAATTTGGGTTCAGCGCTATGCATTAACACACGGTACATATTCTGAGATTAATCCTGCAATGATACAAGACTTACCCCGCTTTCAATAAAAATGATCTAAAGGTGAAAATTATGCAGATGTTTGACATCAAATCTCCTGGGAGTGCCTGTTATAACCTTTAAGGATCTGGATGAGGGATCACTTTTGAAGTTTTAAGGCGATTAAATTCTGATGAACGGAGGACGCTGTGACTCAGAATTGTCAAGATTCTAAATTTTCCTAAATCTACATTCATACAATTTGTCTCACTTTCTCGGTCAAAAAATCCCATATACTTTTCAATGCATAATAAGCGAGGCTAACTCGGCATCCCCTTGTCCACAACGAAATTCTTACATCTTCACTCTTCTTTCCAATAGAATAGAATAGATGATAGAGTTTAGGCAAAGGCCAAGCGCTGGGACCTATGAGGTCATTCAGCGCTGAAAGGGATACTGACTTTGAAAGGGATTGAAAGGTGTAATGAAAAAAAAAACACCTCGTAGTTGCACTATGAAACATTTGTTAAATGTGGAAAGTAAGATGGAAGAAAGTGAATATGAACGGAGGTACAGTATTAGAAATGAAAGGGGTTGCAGCTAGGGGCCGACGGGATGCTGCAAAGAACCTTCAGTAATGCCTACAGTGCCCCGCATGAGGTACACTGACGGCACTAACCCCCTATGGGGCCTTCTTTCCCACGCCATGTCCAAGATTTAGCAATGTGAATATAATGAAAGTTACAGACGCATGTTATTCAGCATACTGAGGTGACAGAAAATGTTCATAAAACTAGTTTCTGAACTCAGGAGGGCATTTCATTTAAAAAGATTATAATTCTGTCTAATATAAAATGATGTTACTTAATACTCGTGAAGGTTTTAGTAGATCATCCATTTACACTCCTAACTAGAAATAATCCATCTTATATTTCTTCGACAATAACTAAATATCTCTCGAATACCACACCTCCAACTATCCAGTAATATGATAATATTCCCTTCTAATGGTTTCTAGTCTTTCCCAATCACTCCATTCCTTTCGCCACACCGCAGACAGCATTTCTCAAAACATTTCTTTTCATAAATTTTTATATTTTGTATTCACGGCTAGATTTTCGTACCGAAGCTTAATTCTACAATCCACTCGCTTGGTGACAAGTCACTCGTGAACGACTGAAGTAAGGGACAGGCCAAAGCACTGGCTCACGTCTGAAGAGCGAACTATACCCATAAGACCAGAAGCATCTAAGCCTCTCCAGTCACACTGCAGAAGACTCGGCTGATAGCCTTATAGGGTTTCCTGAACCCACAGGGACGGTCAAATCGCGTCCGGTCACTGAAATCTATCAAGTCTTGCTTTTGAACCGAACTTGGGAGCGCCATATAGTGGAATCCGGGCTAAACCAACTGAGCTACCACGACCCATTTGTTTGGTATATTCTATGAATGTGTTTGGCAAACTTCATTGAATTTTCCCATCTGGCTGCTTAAGCTATGTTCATACAAACAGTAGATCATAACCCTTTTTTTTTTTTTAGCTTAGTTTAGTTTTTTTTAGTTAGTGTCATGAGATCCCTGAAACGTTAGAAACTGTATGACTAACAAAATATATAGAGATAAGGAGATATGGTTCAATAAGAGCTCAGTGAATTTTTACATAAAAATAAAATTACACGAACATTATCGGGAGGGATAGCAAATGCATCAGATAAAGGAAAATACCACTTCATATTATATTCTCTCTCTCTCTCTCTCTCTCTCTCTCTCTCTCTCTCTCTCTTGGTGTATAAAATGCAATTTCAAAACTGGAAGTATGTGTTAAAAGTAAATCTCTCTCTCTCTCTCTCTCTCTCTCTCTCTCTCTCTCTCTCTCTCTCTCTCTCTCTCTCTCGTGTATAAAATGCAATTTCAAAACCGAAAACTGGAAATAGGAGTGTCAAAGGTAAATCTCTCCCTCTCCCTCTCTCTCTCTCTCTCTCTCTCTCTCTCTCTCTCTCTCTCTCTCTTCTCTCAGTTAAGTGTATAAAATGCAATTTCAAAACCGGAAACTGGAAATAGGAGTGTTAAAGGTAAATATCTCTCTCTCTCTCTCTCTCTCTCTCTCTCTCTCTCTCTCTTCTTAGCGTATAATATGCAATTTCAAAACCGAAAACTGGAAATAGAAGCGTTAAAGGTAAATCTCTCTC
>NC_089752.1:103964820-103974820 GCF_040412425.1 Macrobrachium rosenbergii
TCCGTTATGATTCACAGCAAGCTCTCTCTCTCCCCTTCCGTTATGATTCACAGCAAGCTCTCTCTCTCTTTCTCTCTCCTTCCGTTATGATTCACAGCAAGCTCTCTCTCTCTCTCTCTCTCCTTCCGTTATGATTCACAGCAAGCTCTCTCTCTCTCTCTCCTTCCGTTATGATTCACAGCAAGCTCTCTCTCTCTCTCTTCTTTCGTTATGATTCACAGCAAGATATCCCTCTCTCTCTCTCTCCTTCCGCTATGATTCACAGCAAGCTCTCCTTCTCCTTCCGTTATGATTCACAGCAAGCACTCTCTCTCCTTCCGTTATGATTCACAGCAAGCTCTCTCTCTCCTTCCGTTATGATTCACAGCAAGCTGTCTCTCTCTCTCCTTTCGTTATGATTCACAGTAAGCTCTCTCTCTCTCTCTCTTCTTCCATTATGATTCACAGCAAGCTCTCTCTCTCTCTCCTTTTGTTATTATTCACAGCAAGCTCTCTCTCTCTCCTTCCGTTATGATTCACAGCAAGCTCTCCCTCTCTCTCCTTTCGTTATGATTCACAGCAAGCTCTCTCTCTCTCTCTCCTTCCGTTATGATTCACAGCAAGCTCTCCCTCTCTCTCCTTTCGTTATGATTCACAGCAAGCTCTCTCTCTCTCTCTCCTTCCGTTATGATTCACAGCAAGCTCTCTCTCTCTCTCTCTCTCTCTCTCTCTCTCTCTCTCTCTCTCTCTCTCTCTCTCTCCTTTCGTTATGATTCACAGCAAGCTCTCTCTCTCTCTCTCCTTCCGTTATGATTCACAGCAAGCTCTCTCTCTCTCTCTCTCTGTCCTTCCGTTATGATTCACAGCACGCTCTCTCTCTCTCTCTCTCTCTCTCCTTCCGTTATGATTCACAGCAAGCTCTCTCTCTCTCCTTCCGTTATGATTCACAGCAAGCTCTCTCTCTCTCTCTCCCTCCTTCCTTTATGATTCACAGCAAGCTCTCTCTCTATCTCTCCCCTTCCGTTATGATTCACAGCAAGCTCGCTCTCTCTCTCCTTCCGTTATGATTCACAGCAAGCCCGCTTTCTCTCTCTCTCTCTCTCCCCCTCCTTCCGTTATGATTCACAGCAAGCTCTCTCTCTCTCCTTCCATTACGATTCACAGCAAGCTCTCTCTCTCTCTCTCCTTCCGCTATGATTCACAGCAAGCTCTCTCTCCTTCCGTTATGATTCACAGCAAGCTCTCTCTCTCTCTCTCCTTCCGTTATGATTCACAGCAAGCTCTCTCTCTCTCCTTCTGGTATGATTCACAGCAAGCTCTCCTCTCTCTCCTCCATTATGATTCACAGCAAGCTCTCTCTCCTTCCGTTATGATTCACAGCAAGCTCTCTCTCTCTCTATCCTTCTGGTATGATTCACAGCAAGCTCTCCCTCTCTCTCCTTCCATTATGATTCACAGCAAGCTCTCTCTCTCTCTCTCCTTTCGTTACAATTCACAGCAAGCTCTCTCTCTCTCTCTCTCCTGGTATGATTCACAGCAAGCTCTCCCTCTCTCTCCTTCCATTATGATTCACAGCAAGCTCTCTCTCCTTCCGTTATGATTCACAGCAAGCTCTCTCTCTCTCTCTCCTTTCGTTACGATTCACAGCAAGCTCTCTCTCTCTCTCCTTCCGTTATGATTCACAGCAAGCTCTCTCTCTCTATCCTCCTCGTATAATTCATAGCAAGCTCTCCCTCTCTCTCCTTCCATTATGATTCACAGCAAGCTCTCTCTCCTTCCATTATGATTCACAGCAAGCTCTCTCTCTCCTTTCGTTACGATTCACAGCAAGCTCTCTCTCTCCTTCCGTTATGATTCACAGCAAGCTAGCTCTCTCTCTCTCTCTCTCCTTCCGTTATGATTTACAGCAAGCTCTCTCTCTCTCTCTCTCCTTTAGTTATGATTCACAGCAAGCTCTCTCTCTCTCTCTCTCCTTCCGTTATGATTCACAGCAAGCTCGCTCTCTCTCTCTCTGCTTCCGTTATGATTCACAGCAAGCTCTCTCTCTCTCTCCTTCCGTTATGATTCACAGCAAGCTCTCTCTCTCTCTCTCCTTCCGTTATGATTCACAGCAAGCTGTCTCTCTCTTCTTCCGTTATGATTCACAGCAAGCTCTCTCTCTCTCCTTTCGTTATGATTCACAGCAAGCTGTCTCTCTCCCGTTATGATTCACAGCAAGCTCTCTCCTTTCGTTATGATTCACAGCAAGCTCTGTCTCTCTTTTTCCTTCCGTTATGATTCACAGCAAGCTCTGTCTCTCTTTTTCCTTCCGTTATGATTCACAGCAAGCTCTCTCTCTCTTTCTCCTTCCGTTATGATTCACAGCAACCTCTCTCTCTCTCTCTCTCTCCTTCCGTTGTGATTCACAGCAAGGTCTCTCTCTCCTTCCGTTATGATTCACAGCAAGCTCTCTCTCCTTCCGTTATGATTCACAGCAAGCTCTCTCTCCTTCCGTTATGATTCACAGAAAGCTCTCTCTGTCTCTCCTTCCGTTATGATTCACAACAAGCTCTCTCTCTCTCCCCTTCCGTTATGATTCACAGCAAGCTCTCTCTCTCTCCCCTTCCGTTATGATTCACAGCAAGCTCTCTCTCTCTCTCTCTCTCCTTCCATTATGATTCACAGCAAGCTTTCTCTCCTTTTCTCTCTCTCGCCTTCAAATCCCTTAATTCTTTCACCAAATTACTCCCTCCGATTACACTAGGTAAGCCTTCATCTCGAGTGTTCTCTGTGATCCATTTAAGCTACCATGTCGAAATATTATTATTATTACTATTATTATTATTATTATTAGAACCATCCAGCTATATCGAAAGCGTTTTGGCTGGTATTATCATAGTCACTATTATTAGTCTCCTTCTTACTTTTTTCTGGTTTTGATGAATACTGAAAAAGATATCATTCAGTTTTTTTTATCATTGTTTCCCTACAAATGTCTTTTGCCATTGCCTATTCTTTATAGACACTAATGGTGAATTTTTTTTTTCATGCAACTTGGTACTTAGATACCGCTGTTATCTTCCCACGATGTTTTTTTTTTTTATTATATCACAATCTAAGGACGAACTTTTACTATTTCTTGTGCTACATTTCAGAAACTATAGTTATCAGAGGCCTCCGGTTTTCAAAATATGTTCTCAAGCTTTCTGAATATTTGCAAAGGCGGTATTAAGTATGCAATGGCTGAATTTATGGGGCAGGGTGGTTCGTATCCTTCAATTTACTAAGAAACTGTTTTTTCAATGACTCCTCAAAAGACTTACCATTCTCAAAGTTACTTTTACACGTTATATTATTAGGTCAACAGAAAAAATGTTTACATTCAACGACTTAATATTTTTAATAAATTACAATTGTGCTGCAATGATTACCATATATTGAACTGAACTGAATACAGAATTTAGGCCAAAGCCCAAGCACTGGGGCCGATGAGGTCATTCAGCGCTGAAACGGAAATAGGCAGTAAAAGATTTGAAGGGTGTAACAGGAGGAAAACCTGGCAGTTGCACTATGAATCATCTGTTAGATGGAAGAAAGAGAATATGAAAGAAGGTACAGCAAAAGGAACGAAAGGGATTGCAGCTAGGGGCCGAAGGCACGCTGCAAAGAACTTTAAGTAATGCCCACAGTGCACCGCAGGAGGTGCACTGAGGGCGCTAACCCCCTACAGGGTATTATGATGTGTTCTCCGCAACAAATAACCTACATCTGTATCATATTTTCACTTTTGCTCTTTTCTGTTCACTTAGTTCCCCGTAAGACTGCAACTCTTTCTTTTCCTTTTTCCGCTTTTCGTCTTGCTCGCCAGGCTTCCCAGCCGATACGCACCTTGAGATTTTTTTTATGCATAGATTTTTAATGGCAGAGATTCACATTTTCACCTTTAATTGCACTGAAATACTTGGGCCTCGTCACGCCAAGATTAAGGTTAGAATATCATTAGGTCCCTTATAGCCCTTATTTTGAAGTAGCCAAAAGAGTCAAACCCCTACAGGTAAACGGACTTCGTCATTTAGAATTTAGTTCAGGTGGATCATAGAGAACCCTCAAGTTTAAGTTAAATCTTACCAATTGTAATCAAAAGAGTAATTGGGCGAGAGACTTAAGGGATTAGATTGTGAGAAAAAGAGACAAAAAAAGAGAGAGAGCTTACTGTGAACGAAAATGGAATCCAGATTGATAAATTAATAATTTTTCTGGCAGATTTATCAAAAAATTCATAAAATCTGGTGGAATTTTGTTAGCATTTTCATTCGAGTTTATTGTAGTTTGAAATGAAAAAGGTGAAGGACTCAAATGATTTTCTGATCAATAATTAAACAAGCGACTGTAATAAAAAAAAACGCTTAATGAAAATGAGCAAAAGGAAAACCTCAGGGGGCAAAATACAAAAATTTCCTCGTCAAAATGATTCTGATATATCCCCCAGATGAAACTATCTACTCAAATGTAGGCTATAGAGCTATACACAATCATTCAGTGGAAGACATTTTACAGATTAGTAACATATCAAATGAAAATTTGGGAGAAAAAAATTTGAGCAAGGCGGCCATTGTTATCATAGAATCCAAGGATGACATCTAAAGAAAATTAACTCAACCTAGCATTAGAAGGCAAATGACACAGCAATTCATTGTAAGAACGCATGATAAAATACATTATAGTATGAATTTTATGGCAATAATAAATCCGAGATAGAAAATTATCGATGTCTATAGGCGTACTTATACTACCAAACCTGTGGGCGCTTATCTTAGATTCTCAAAAGAAATGTGAATGGAAATTGAGTGTCAGCTAATTCTAAGGAATTGTGTCAGTAAGTTGCCTTATTCACAATTTAATTTATCCGTCGATTTGTCTACATACAATATATATATATATTTATATATATATATATATATATATATATATATATATATATATATATATATATATATATATATATATATATGTGTGTGTGTGTGTGTGTGTGTGTGTGTGTGTGTGTGTATATATATACTGTATGTGTATATGTATATATATATATATATATATATATATATATATATATATATATATATATATATATATATATATATATATATACGAGGGTAAGTCAAAAGTTCCAGGAAAAATTGTTGAATGATGTATTTACACAGGAATGAAACAACCCAAATACTTGGTAAACAATTATCTGTGATGTAGTGATCCATATAGACTTGTTACCTCAGTCATCCTCTTGCTACCGTGGTGTTAACATCTGCTTCAGAAAAGTAACTTCTTGAACCCATGGAAAATAAAAATTTTGAGATGAGAGCTAACATCAAGTTCCTGACCAAGCTTGATTGGAAACCAGGAAAAATTATTGAAGCTTTGCAACAAGTTTATGGAGATTCTTCTCCATCTAAATCAGTTGTTTATGATTGGATAAAGCGATTTAAGGATGGTCAGGAGGACCTCAAAGACAACCCAAGAGAGGGAAGACCATCGACTGCAAAAATGAAAGAATTGTGGCTTTGGTGCAGAATCTAGTGGATGAAGATCGTCGGATTATTATCGATATGATAGCTAATGAAACTGGGATCTCCCATGGTTCCGCATTTTCAATTTTAAATGAAAATCTTGGTTTGAGTAAACTTTCAGCACGTTGGGTCCCAAAAGCGTTGCGCGAAGACCAACTGCATCAAAGAGCTGAACTTTCTCTTGCAGTTTTAACGAAGATTGAATCAAATGAATCAGAGTTTTTGACCGGATTGTTACTGGAGATGAAACTTGGATCCATCAATATGACCCAGAAAGTAAAATTCAATCAAAGCAATGGTTACCAAGAGGTTCAGCTGCACCAGTGAAGTTCAAAGTGGCGAGATCTGCCCAGAAGGTTATGGCAACGGTGTTTTGGGACTCCAAAGGAGTGATTTTGATTGATTTCCTTGAAGGACAAAAACAATCACCGGGAACTACTACAAAGGTGTTTTGCAAAAACTGAAGACTGCATTGGCTAAAAACGTCGAGGAAAGTTGCACCGCAGAATTTTGTTCCATCATGATAACGCTCCAGCACATTCATCAAGGGTTGCAAGAGAAGTCCTACGGAAATTTAGGTGGGAAACTCTTCCAAATCCTCCTTATAGTCCTGATCTTGCTCCTTCAGATTTTTTCCTGTTCCCAAAACTCAAGGAACACTTAAGAGGAGTCCGTTTTGAATCTTTGGATGCTGCTAAACATGCAGTTTCAACATGGTTTAATAGAAAGGCCCCAAATTTCTACAAAGAAGGGTTGCAGAGGTGGAAACAGCGCCTTGAAAAGTGTATAGAGTTAGATGGTAGATATGTAGAAAAATGATGTTTGAATTTCCTTAAATAAAGAGTATATTGAAATTTTTCCTGGAACTTTTTGACTTACCCTCGTATATATATATATATATATATATATATATATATTATATATATATATATATATATATATATATAATATATATATATACGTATATTATATACATACATATATAAGTATATAATTTTGAAAATCTAAGCTAAGCACCCCTAGGTTTCAGAATCGAGAGGTAGGATACTGACGCCTAAAAACACAGACAATTTTCTGTCTCGGAATAATTATTGCCATAAGATTCATATTAAAACTTGTTTGATCATACAGTCTTACGATGATCTGCTGTGCCATTCGCCTCTTCATGCTAAACTGGGTTCATTTTCATCAGATATCCTTGGATTCTGATGACAATGGACGCCTTGCTCAAATCTTCATCGAAATATTCATTTGATATGCCACTATACATTAAATGTCTTTCACTGAATGATTGTGTATAGCTCTATGGCCTACTTTTGATTAGGCTACATGGTTTCATCTGAGGGAATATGTCAGGAATATTTTGACATGGGAATTTTATATTTTTTTCCTCTAAGTTTTTCCTTACTCGCATTTTCTTTAAGCATTCTTTTTATTACAGTTACTTGTTTAACTATCAGTCATTAAATCATTTAAATTCTCCACCTCTTTCATTTGAAACTACAATATATATATATATATATATATATATATATATATATATATATATGTATATATATATATATTTAAATATGTATAATATATATATATATATATATATATATATATATATATATATATTATATATAATGTGTATGTATTATATACAGTATATATATTTTTTGCGTGCCCTACAAACCAACATGGTATTGGTACACGCACACACGCACAAACAAACACCCCCATTATATATATTAATATATATAAATAAATAAAAATTTAAATACATACATATATGTGTATACGTGTGTACTGTATATGTTTTTGTACATATATATATTGTGGGTGTTTGTTTGTATGTATATTAATACCCTGTTGGTTTGTCGGGCACGAACATACGGACTCAGTGAACTATATAAACATTTAATGATTGTAGCCAGAATGAATATTGTGAGTTAGCGACGCTCATTGGATACAAGTACACTTATGGGACTTTTGATAAGTATGAACAGCATTCTGTGAATCACGAAAACGATGGTTGGTAGGAATCATTCAAGTGGCAATGTTAGCTGCTAAAGGGAGAACAAGCAGATACTTGACTGGGAACTTAAATATTCTAAAAGTGTTTGAGTACTGAAATTCAGTTTGTCCCTTTCAGCGCTGAATGACCTCATAGATCACAGCTTTAGCTTTTGGCCAAATTCTATATTCTATTCTGTAATATGTTCAGTAATGTGGTGAAGTATGGCGGACAGTGTAATTTCACTGGGAAAATGATTATTTTCCAAAATCTTGAATATATTCTCTTCGCGAAGAGTTAAACAGAATTTCATGTAAATTATAACATATTTATTTGTTTTCCTTTTAAATGCGATTTGTAATGTTTCTATAAGTTATTGCCATAAAAGTCTAAAACTATCCAAAGAATTAATAACACTCTCTGGAGCATGTAAGAACGTGCAAAAATTTCTGAATCAATGTCAGAGAATTAAAGAATTTGATCTGAGATAGCACAAAAAAGGTATATGAACATTTACTATGTTAGTCTTGAATAGGATAGACTTTGATGTTGACTGCGGCTCGCCTGAGAGAGTTTTAAAAGGCAGGTTTTTTATTTTGACATTCACGGTGTCAAATGAATCAGTAATCTGCTCTATTGACCTATGTTGAGAAAAAGTCTTTCGGGGAACATAGCTGTTCCTTGGTAACTCTGGTACGGCTTATATATATATATATATATATATATATATATATATATATATATATATATATATATATATATATATATATATATACATATATATATATATACACAACCGAGTTTATGTCATTCAGGATGTCAAATGAATCCATCATCTGATTTATGGACCTATGTTGAGAAAAGTCCTCTGGGGAACCTATCTATTCTTTATAAACTCTGGTACTTATATATATATATATATATATATATATATATATATATATATATATATATATATATATATATATATATATATATATGTGTGTGTGTGTGTGTGTGTGTGTGTGTGTATGTTTATATATGAGCATATATAGTTTATATATATATGTTATATATATATATATATATATATATATATATATATATATATATATATATATATATATACATATACACACACACAAATATATAGTGTGCATGTAGATACGCACAAAAGCTTAAGCACTTGATTTCATCTGATATCACACAGTAATGTTATAAAGTCTCATGAAGGATGACTTTTGTACTTAAACAAACGGCTATAAACAAGAGAGCAAAACTGCAGCAGAATTTATGTTCTAACTGGACATCAAAGTCAAATGAAGGTGAACGTAAAACGTGGGATATGGCGCAACTTCAACGTCAAAAGAGACTCGCAATTTTACTTTCAGAAGAAATGTTTCTTCCATGCGTCTGGGCTAGACAAGCAAACCCTTTACATATTTGATGGCGTGAATATTTTCTACTGAGATCCTGGTGGTTTTCAATAGCCCGGCTCTATTGTTACAGCCTCGTCTTTGACCCAGGTAGAAACACTTCCTGCCATGGTCACCCCCAAACCCCAAGAAACAAGTTACGTGAGGTCTGAGAGAATGATTTTACTAAGATGCTATGTTGTGAATTAACTAGATATGAAAATTTTCCTATACACATACACATATATAAAGTATATATACATATATATATATATATATATATATATATATATATATATATATAAATAAATATGTATATATATATATATATATATATATATATATACATATACACTTTATATATGTGTATGTGTATAGAAAAATTTTCATATCTAGTTAATTCACTACACAGCTTCTTAGTAAAATCATTCTCTCAGACCTCACGTAACTTGTTTCTTGGGGTTTGGGGGTGACCATGGCAGGAAGTGTTTCTCTTCCTTCCGGGTATATATACGTATGTATATATACACGGTACATATACATACGTAGATGGATGTGTATATATATACTGTGTGCATATATATATATATATATATATATATATATATATATATATATACTGTACACACATACACACACACACATATATATATATATATATATATATATATATATATATATATATATATATATATATATATTTATTAGTCATTATTTTACCATTATTTCTTCTCCAGAAGTTGCTGCTGAGACAGATGACGATATACAAATATTAAAATGGAAATGAGTTCTTCATAAAGTGACTCTAGGAACTGACTGGATACTTAAGAGCAACATGTACGTGAAATTACATATTAAATCGTCTGACTGCTTCTGATATAATTGGTATTTTGTATCTGAATACTTTTTGGCTCAACTAACCACAGGCCACAGTAAGAACTGCCTACGTTTTCTGAGGCGCAGACTTTCGGAACAGAGTTCTCTTCTTAGAAACAAGTTTCCCCTTAATGAAAGCGGATCTTTCCTAGATAGTGACTCCCAAGGGGTTTCCAGGGTAGTTATCTAGGACTAATATTTCTTGGGGGTCA
>NC_089752.1:103979820-103992320 GCF_040412425.1 Macrobrachium rosenbergii
TTTTGTGACTAGCCCCTGTCTCACTTCTACTATCACCCACCATATTCATTTACGAAGAAATACCTACAGTAACTAATCGAAAACTTCCATTCTTCTACTGTTCATGTTAACATTCATTGCTGCTTCTCACGTCCACTGACCCTTGTAACATGACTTGCTTATATTTTGCTTATACTGATTAGCCACTCAACTGCACTATCATAACTATATCATAGCATTTATATATATATATATATATATATATATATATATATATATATATAATATAATATATATATATATATTATATATACACACTATATATATATATATATATATATATATATATATATATATATATATATATATATATATATATAGTCTTGATTCTCGTTGAACAACAGAACTATGTGATGACCTGTCAGTGGCTCTCACGGCAGGTGCATTTGTGCTGACATTGGAATTTGCTCAGTTGGATGCAGAGAACTATTTGATCACGGTCCGAACACATGGAAACAGCATGATAGGGCATTGAACTGATGCGCCAGAAGTACCCAGGTTCAGTGGGGTATGCGCGTGTGTGCGCAATCGCCCATGGTATATTATCCAGGGGATAGACTCTTGAAAGGCATTGGACTAAGAGATCTGGGTCTATTTGGTTAGTGGTGAATTGTATTAAAGGCATATTTTAGTAATGCTAGTATTGGCATCTCAGAATAGATTTTGATGGGTCAGTGATTCAGCTTAGGGAGTTGCTGCCGAGCGAGAAAAGGCGAGTCAGTCTTTTTCTCAGGTGCTAAGTCTCTCTGTGTGTTTTAAGAATGCATCATGGGGCGCAGGGTGTTAATATGGATATTAATAGGGCATTAGTTCATATTGGGGAGTGTTTAGGGATATATAAGGTGCACAGTGTGAAGTAACTGCGGTATCTTGACTGCTTGTGTGTGTTAAAACATGCGAAAATACGCACGAGAATGTGTTCTTTTTCTCCCTCCCTCTCTGTCATTGGTGAGAGGATTCACACGCAGTTAAGCAGAGGCGTACGTAAGCGTTATCTTTTTTTTCTTATTATTATTATTTTAAGGTCAAATTGGACTTTTCATCACATTCCAACTAATTTTTTAGGGAGGTGGCTGTAGTGACGGATCACCTGTGACGTCAGTGACGTCATTGGTTTGGGTGGAGTGTCTTGCTTGCTTTGCTGTACTCTGAGCAGTGCAATGGAATTTTGATCATATATCTTTCTTTTCCTTTATATATAGCAATCGGAAGTTCACATCGGCGTTTAGGGTTTAATAAAGGGAGTATTTTATTGTTGTGTTATAATTGGGAACTTCGATAACTGGGTAGGAATTTATTTCACATTTGTTGAATTACAATGTGCAAACATTTCTTATGCAAGTGTGTATACATTTCTTAGTGTTTGTTTAAACTGTTTTTTTCTTATTTTTATAATTACACACATACGTGTGTCATTTTGGGTGCATGCATGCGTGTATGTAAAGTGGGTGCGGTCGCTATAGGCTTGCTCAGTAATCTAGTCCTCTAGCGACAAGAGAGGAGGACTTGTATTCGAAGTGTGCGCTCAGTGCTTTTCCTGTGTGCTTCAGCATGCCTTGGGGGTGGGGGGGTGGGTGATAGGGAGAGTGAGATGTTGTTCTGGGGGCGAGGGGATGAATTCTTTCCTTTCTTTCTCTCTCTCTCTCTCGCGTCCATCTGCTCAAGCTCCATATTCTATACGTGAGAGTGGATTCCCATTCTCTTTACTTACGGAGACTGAGCGTTTTTTTTTTTTTGTTGGTTGGCCTTGAAGTGAACTTGGCCAACTTTGGCAAATCAGCTGTGCGCTCAGCCAGCATTATTTTTTTTCACATGGGACTTTGGATTTAATTGTGGGGGTTAGTTAATTTTGAATTTATGTAATGGTTTAATTAATTTCGAATTTAATTGTGGGTTTAATTAACTTTGGATTTAATGGTGGGTTTGATTGGTACCTTCTTTCGAGTTTTGAGAATTAATTGTTAGAGTAAAGGGAATTAACATTCTGGGGTTCATGCTGTATGAGAATTCCTTTGGAGGAAATTGTTTTTCCTTGGGTTTTGAAACTGTAATGGGTGTTCTTTTGCAGGACTTGGGTAATTTTTTGCATTTGTGATCAGCCAAGAATAAGTTAACGGATTTATTTACGAAGAAGAAAGCCGCAAAAATGAAGAGAGGAAATAGTGATCAAGAGATTCCTTAGATCAGCCTGTGGCTGTGTAGGACGCGGAGATCCAGTCCGCGGTTCGAAGGGCTTTGTTGAAAGTCGGAATAGCCAAAGATCAATGGTTGGCTTGAGTTCTAGGATCCCACGGGTTCGTTGCTTTAATAGTAATATGCAGGACACATTAAGAGATTTTGCTGTGTTAAATATTGTGACAGTCTTGCCCATCTCGGAGACAGTATAATGATAGGCCTGCATGTCAGAAGTTTGGTTGCTCAGATAAGAAAGTTCCTCACGTGGATTTTTCAAGGGGATCTTGTGATCGGCAGACATTGTATAGAGACCGATCAGTTGTAAAGGAAAACTGAGGGTGTTTCTTGGGATATAGGACTTCTGGGAGAGCCCTCAGGGTCGAAGCCCGTCATAACTGGGTCTGTACATGGGAGAGATGTAAGTTTTTATAGAAATAGGCGCCGCTTTTAATTTGATGAATCAGGTGTTGTTCAGATCAGTGTTTCCCGATCGTTCTGAGAGACCTGCTAAGGAAGCTGTATGTGATGTTCAAGCAAATAGGTAACAGATTTTGGGATACGTAGATGTAGATTTATCTCTAGGGGTTAGATCTTTGACAGAACCATTTTTGGTTATACGGGGGCAGGGCTGCTTTGGGAAATACTTTGTTACTGGGTAATCTGGCATGTCGGAGATGAAATATATCGGTTCACATGGGGGTTTGTGATATAGCTGTGGGAGTGCCTCGGGTGTTTGTGCCCTATGAGGGAACAGATGTGGGTGTAGTGGATGATGGAGGGTCCAGGGTTGAATGAGGAACATGTGTCGGGAGATGAGAAGTGTTATAAAGGAGTTTTGATGGATGATGTGTGTGGATGAAGGTAGTGAGAAGCTGAAGGGGGTATTGTGTACGGGTTCTATAAATATGTGTCAAGTGCAGGGTATACTTGGGTGGAATTGCTAAACTTGCAATGATTCAGTTCACAATTACCAGAAGGGTATTTATACAATTGACTTTGTTGACTGGGTCGATGAAGATAATTCAGTAGCTATTGTCAGGGATTTTTGTAGTTTTTCAGAAGCAGAGTTACAGGATAGAAGGCAAGTTTTTAGGGATTAGTTAGCCAATGCTGATTATAAAGAATATGCTGAGGGTGTAGAAGATGTTCTGGCTGAGTTTGCGGACATAGTCGCACTCAAAGGGGATAAGTTAGGATTAACAAATGTGTTAGAACACAAGGTTCACTTGAAGGACGAAACTATGCCTATTTTTGTTCCTCCATATAGGATTCCTTTTAAGATTGGGGAACAGGCAGAGCAAGAGGTTAATAAGTGGGAGGAGGACAGCATCATCAGGCCCAGTTCCTCACCTTTTAATTTCCCATTGTTGGCAGTGCCTAAGAAGGATGGTTCAGTCCGAGTTTGTGTGGACTTAAAGTTGAATGAGAAAACTATTCCTGGGCGCTACCCTGTGGCGTGTTTGCCAGATTTATTTGTAGAGACTTGGGGGGAAAAATTTATTCCTCAATTGATCTGATGCAAGGGTATTTGCAAGTACCACTTAGCGAGGAGAGTCAAGAGTACACGGCCTTCTCTTTGCCGAAGGGGCATTATGAGTTCACACAAATGCCGTTTGGTTTAGCAGGCAGTCCAATGACATTGACTAGGCTAATGAATACAGTTTTGCATGGCTTGTTAGGGAAAAAAGGTTTTATTTACATGGATGACATCCTAGTTGCCACCGATTCAGTAGAAGAACATTTGGAAATTCTTAGGGAGGTTTTTAGAAGGCTTAGATTAGCGGGTTTGAAGATAAAGTTAGCTAAGTGTAATTTTCTCAAGAGGCAGATAGTATATCTAGGTCATGTCATTTCTAAAGAGGGTGTTAGAGTGAATGATGATAAATCTAGGGCAAATGTAGACTTTGCCATTCCCAAGAATAAGAAGCAGATTCGGTCATTTTTAGGGATGGTTGGATTTTTCCATAGATTTGTTTAGGGTTTTTCTGTTCTGGCACCTCCCTTGACAGATGTTCTGTGCAGTTTGTATGGGGAGATGGTCAGCAAGTAGCTTTTCAAAGGATTAAGGATGCCTTGGTAAATCCCCCAGTGTTGAAGTTTCCCGATTTGGAACATCCTTTCACGTTGGTAACAGACGCTAGTTATGATAGTATAGGAGCATGCCTTATGCAGAAGTTTGATGGAAGACTCCATCCGATTGCATTTTACAGTAGGAAGTTTAAGACACATGGTGTCTAGTCTGATACACTTAAAATGTTGATCATGGGCAATCAATCAAAAGCCATTGTTGGATCTTTTTAATAAGCTGGATCTTTCCCCAAAAACAGCTTGGTGGTATCTCACATTCAGGGATTTTGATGCTAAGCTTAAGTATATAGAGGGTAGTCAGAATGCTGTAGCAGACGCCCTTAGTAGAAGTTTTGCTGATGGAGAGGGTGCTCATGTGCATTATGTATCCGGGGATAGCATAGACTGGGATATTAGTTTAGTGGAGGCTAAGCAAGATGAAGATGAAATTCTGAGAGAAGCAAAAGCGTTTCTTAGAAGGGAATTAGTTAGGAAGGGTTATAAGCTGCCTTTTGCAGGGCTTGAATTAGAGGGTAATTTGTTAGCTAGGAAGATTAGATACAGACCGAGGAATAGTGAGGATAAGGGTGATATGATGCAAATAGTTGTTCCTAAGAGTTTAGTACCTACAGTGTTAGAAATTGTTCACGGTAGGTCTGGCAGTCCACATTTGGGGATTGAGAAGACGTATCAGAATGTACAGGGACAATTCTTTTGGAAGAATATGCTTAGTTCGGTAGAAGACTTTGTGAGAAGTTGTTCAGTTTGTAATGCATGTAAGCCATCAGGGTCGTTTCTTAAAAATTGGGTTAATTCCCAATTCCTACCATACCCACAGCAAGAGTCCACATGGACCTGTTGAGCAGTTTCTGTGAATCTAATTATGGCCATAGACACCTGTTGGTGGTTGTTGACGAATTAACTAGGTTCGTAGAGATTTTTCTGTTGAGGCATAAAACAGCGGAAGAGGTGGCAGTCACATTCTTTAATGGGTATATTTGCCGTTATGGGGTTCCTGAGGTTCTGATTACAGATAACGGTCGGGAATTCGTGAACAAGATGGAGTGCCTTGCGGATGTAATGGGCATTCAGAAAGTCAATATTATTCCCTATTGACCAGAAGCAAATGGCCTGTGTGAACGAGCAAAGAGGAAGGTCACTGAAGCTCTTCGGATAACCGTGGGGGTTAGTGATCCAAATTGGGATCGATATCTTCCACAGGTCAACACAGTATTGACATTATGGTAAGCGATACCACTGGAATGAGGCGCTGTTTGGTTACCCAGCACAGGGTGCGTTCGATTTGTTGCCTACTCCATCAGGTGATGATAGTTAAATCGCTGGTTTCCACCGTGAAAGAGAGATATGCGCGTCTTGCTAAGAATCTTGAAATGAAAACGCAAGACTGGTAGATAGGGGCAATGCAAAGCCAGATAGAGTTAAAGTGGCTGCTGGAGATAGGGTTTATGTGAAGATAAATGTCAGGAATCAGTTGAACTATAAGCTAAATCCTAAATTTGAAGGTCCTTTCTGGGTTGTAGAAGTAAAGAAGGGGAATAGATTTGTTGTTCTAGATGAGAACACGGGTGTGTCTTGGTTGATGCATATATCTAAAATTAAAAAGACGGGTTAATGGGAATCGTATGGGTTAATTCCTGGGTTGTGCTGCGGTTATGATCATTTCTTTTTCTTTTTTTCTTTCTCTTTGTTTTTTAATGGGTTGTAAAAGGACGTAACTTGTAGTTTTTTTAACTGGCGAGGATGTTGGTCTGTAGAGTTTTTAACAGGTGCGAAAGAAACAAGCAGGATAAGGTTACTGCTGCTTTATTGAGGACACAGGCAGTTTATATAGTGGCAGACTGACATCACGCTGAGGAGTACTATGAGAACTAGGGTGACCTGAGGTCAATAACATTTGACAATATATAAAATAAACAAATACACTTTGAGTTACACAAATGGACAATAACGAAGTTGAATACATTCTGATACTTGAGAAAAAGAAACATATATATAACATACAAGTTGGTAGCAGGTAAATAATTACATAAATCAATTTAAATGATTGGATATGACTGAATCTGCATGACCCGTTATCCTAGGAGAGGCAAAGAAAATGGGTCGCCACCACAGAAAACCTGCTTAGCGGGGACTTTACGAATACTTCCCCCCCAAGATGTGGGTAACGTCTGATTAATCGACGTATCTGCTGGGGCGTTGAAGAGTGCCGCGGCTACGCAAAGTGAGCGGGGGGTTGTGCTGTGAGTGGGAGTGGCTGGCTGCGGGTGTGGGCGGGTGTTTCCGGGGGCGGCTGCGTGTCCTCTTACTCAGGCAGAGGGTGCGGTGCGGTGACGTCTGTGTCCTCCTCCAGGAGGGCGGGCTTGATGTGGTCGACCGACACCCAGTCGTCCTTTCCGTGAAGAGCAAGCTGGAAAGCCTTGTTATTCCTTTCCAGCATGCGGAAGGGCCCCCTGTAGGGCCTGGTCAGTGGTGGGCGGACGGCATCATCCCTGACAAAGACGTGAGTGGTGGAGGACAAGCCGGGCAGCATGAAGGCGACTGACCTGTCGGTGTATGTCCGCTTACAGGGGGCGAACTTGCCGACTATATCGCGAAGCCTCTGGACTGATGGGTTGTGGTGGTCCTCTGTGACTAGTTCGCCCGGGACAACGAGAGGATCTCCGTAGATTTTCTCAGCTGTGGACGGGTCGCCGTTGGCTCTGGGGGCGGTTCTCAGCCCGAGGAGGACCCATGGCAGCTGGTATTTCCAATCCTCAGCAGTGCAGCGGGCCATGAGGGACGCCTTCAGGGACCTGTGGAAACGCTCGACCAAGCCGTTGGCTGCGGGGTTGTAGGTGGTGGTGGTGTGGTGAGCTGTCCCCAGCAGGCGTGCCAGGGCGGACCACAATTCGGACAGGAAGGCAGGGCCCTTGTCGGTGGTTATGTGGTCTGGGACGCCAAACCGGCTGATCCAGCTGGAGAGGAGGGCCTCAGCACACGCACTGGCGGTGGCTTCCTGCATGGGCGTAGCTTTGGGCCACCTGGTTGAGCAGTCGACAAACGTCAGGAGATATCTGGCCCCGCCTGACGGGGGAAGAGGCCTGAAGACGTCGATGTGTATGTGGCCGAAACGCTGCCCCGGTTGTGGAAACTTGCCTACTCTGGACTCGGTGTGACGACTAATTTTGCTGGTTTGGCACCAAAGGCACTGTCTTGCCCAGGTCCTTGCGTCCTTCCGCATTCTGTGCCAGATGAACTTCTCTGGCAGCAGCTTGGCTGTCGTCCTGCCGGAGGGGTGGGACAGCCCATGGATTACGTCGAATACCTGGCGGCGATGGGAGGAGCGCACCAGGGAGCGAGGCTGGCTGGTGCTGACATCACAGAGGAGATTTGGACCCCGGGGGAGAGGACCACTTTCCTCCACTGCAGGGACGTGATGGCAGTGCAGTAGGCTGGAGTCTCTGGGTCGGCGGCCTGCTCCCAGGCGAGGTCCTCATAGTTGATCCCAAGCTGCACCGCGTTGAGCTCAATTCTGGAGAGGGCGTCTGCTACAGGGATCTTCCTGCCGGGGAGGTATTTGACTGAGCAGGTGAACTCTGCAATGGCCGCGAGGTGTCATTGCTGCCTGGAAGACCATGTGTCCCCCTGCATGGTGAAGGCGTGGACCAGCAGCTGGTGGTCCGTGTAGATTGTGAAGGGCATACCCTCCAGTAGGAATTTGAAGTGCTAGACTGTCCGGTATACGGCACAGAGTTCCCTGTCGAAGGTGCTGTAGCGGGCCTCCACGGGGTTGAACTTTTTGCTGAAGAAGGCCATGGGCTGGGGGGCACCATCGACGATCTGCTCCAGGATGGTTCCGCATGCGACGCTACTGGCGTCTGTCGTCAGTTGGAGGGGAGCACTGGGGTCCTGGTGGGCCAAGGCGGTTGCCTCGGCGAGGGTGGCCTTTGTCAGGGAGAAGGCCTGCTGCTGGCTGGGTCCCCACACTAAAGATTTTGGTTGGCCTTTCAGGATCTCCGTCAGGGGAGCCATGGTGTGTGCGATCCCGGGGATGAACCTCCTGTAGTAATTCACCATCCCAAGGAACTCCTGGACAGCCTTGACGGAGGTAGGGACGGGGAACCTGGTGACAGCTGCGACCTTTGATGTGAGCGGGCGGACACCATCCGGGGATATCTCGTGGCCTAGGAAGTCAGCTTTGGAGGGCGCGGGTGATATGGGCGGGAGGTAAAGTCTGAATCCGCGAGGTTTGCGGTTAACTGAATGAGGGAGGGGATGTCCGCGTCCATGCTCGCTCTAGCCCTCTTAATTGGATCGGATACCTAAAAACACAATAATCTTTAAAAAATTCGATTTCTTGAAAAAATTCTATGGCTTCGATAGGGTTCAAGAATGTGTCCACGAAATATTATGCTAAAATTTGCCGTATTTCTCTAGTTATGGCCTAAAATGTAACAATAACTATATACCCATAAAACACCAGTAGCGCAAATGATTTAGTCTGGTATAGTTTTTGCGATATATATTACGAAAACTTCCTTTGAAATGAAATGTATAATGTCAATAATATCCTACTCGGCACCTTTTTAGTTATTCCTAGCCATGACAACGCACACGCCATACCATGACGCCGACTGGCCAAGAGAGTTGCCTATAAACTTCCAAGCTAGAAGGACACGTTTTCATGCTCGCTAGCCTTGACTGAACTCTGTATTTTCTGCACTGTTTTTGTTTTTCACCATGCCTAAAAGGTCCAAGAGTTCACTTCATGCTTCTAGAATGCCGAAAAGCCAAGTGGAAAAGTCCAGGCGAGAAGTAGAAGAAAGAGTTCAAGAAATTAGTGCCATAGAGGGGAATGGAGCGAAGAGAGAGAGAGCTGTCGCCCATCAAACGGCGCAGGCAGCGATCTCTGCTGACCAGAGACCAATCACATCCACCCTTAAACGCCTTTTTTTATTTGTTCGTCACTACCAAAGGGCAAAGATATTTTAGAAGAAGAAAGCAGTAGCTCGGAGGCTGATATTATAGACGATCCTGAAAATAAAATGATCATAATAAGTGAAGCAAGACTTGATGAATTACTTGAATCACGAATCCCTAATTGTGAATGTAAAGTATTCCCAGGATCCATTTGGCAATGGATGGATTCGAGACACTAATAAAAAGTGTAGGCAACTATGATACCCTAGAGTAATACCTTTCGCAGCAAGATCAGACAGGGGGACCAGGAACCTAAAATTTATAAGAATGTGTCTTAGGTTAAATAATCAATTAATATTCTTATTTATAATCATTTTGCATTAATTAATACCCAAAAATAAAAATTAAAACCATAGAATTAATTGTAACACAGTCTTTGAAGTCCCTTTTACTTTTTTATGTAACTAAAACTTTGAAGGAGCTGTGCCCGTTTCTCAAAACATAAGTTCTTCGCCTTTAAAATGCATCTCCTCCTTAGTATTGGACCAATCTAAATGAAATTTTAAATATAACATGGGGAAACATGGTAGATTAAAACAAAGCCATTTTTAATATTTTGAGTTTCTGATTTTTGGCAATTTTTTTTTCTGTAATTTTTCTGGGAAAATTTCATTAAAAAAAAAAAATCATATCTCGAAAAATAGTTGAAAAATCAAAAATCCCCGGCTTTGTATCGAAGGTCCATATGTGTTTTATACGTGGTTCAAATCTCATCCCTTAAAACCAAAAAGCAAAGGAGGAGATGCATTTTGAAAATGGCCATTTTTGGCCGAAAAATACTCTGGCGTCACAAAACCTAAGGTCACTGAACAAAAATTTTTTCCCCAGAAGTTCCACACAATATCCTTTAACAAACCCCCTATATATCAACAACCTGTCGTTAAAAAAGTCGGAAACCGGCCGATCCCCTTAATTGGAGTGGGATACTCATGTCAATACGCGCTTGGGAGCGTGCCGTGTGAGTCTGCTAATGACGCTGGTGATTTGCCAACGAGAGTCAGCACTCCCAAATGCTGGTTACAGTGCCGTATTGAGTCCACTAGGGGTGTGGGTAGTTCCTGGAGCCAAGACTGAGTCACCGTGTAAGTCCGCTAATGGCTCCGGGAACCACTCCAGGGTCATAACTCTAAGAGGTGCGAAAGAAACGAGCAGGATAAGGTTACTGCTGCTTTATTGAGGACACAGGCAGTTTATATGGCGGCGGACTGACGTCACGCCAAGGAGTACAATGAGAACTAGGGTGACCTGAGGTCAATAACATTTGACAATAAATACAATAAACAAATACACTTTGAGTTACACAAATGGACAATAACGAAGTTGAATACATTCTGATACCTGAGAAAAAGAAACGTGTAACATACAAGTTGGTAATAGGTAAATATTTACATAAATCAATTTAAATGATTGGGTATGACTGAATCTGGGTGACCCGTTATCCTAGGAGCGGCGATCCTAGAAGAGGCAAAGAAAACAGGTCGCCACCACAGAAAACCCGCTTAGCGGGGACTTTACAAGTTATTCAAATCTTTAATTATGTGTTGTAGTACTTGGTTAAAATTATGTGCAGAATACACTTCATTGTTAGCATTTGGCATTAGTAATCTGTTGTTTTGAATTAATAGTTTGCATTCACATGACTTTGTGAGTTGAGACATGGGCTAATTTTGTAGTAAAGTTAGGTCCGTGTGTTATTATGTAAGAATATTAAGATGTGTAGTGGTCGTCTGACACAACATCTTTGAATATAGAGTTACAGAATAAAGTTTTGTTACTTTGGATTTTGTTTTCGGAGGGGTAACTAGTACATTGGACGGAATTTTTCTGATCTGTTATGGGTTTGGGTAAATCAGTTAGGGTTTAGGATAGGATTAGGAAGACTTTAATATGGCTTCCAAATTTGGGTATTTGCATTTTTCAGTTCTCTTTCAGAATTAAGAGGGCTGTGCCATTGGTAATTGTAGCTGTTATGAACATAGGAGCGATTGCCAGTAGGCTATGTCAATTGCTATTTTGCTGAGAATTGAGCAGGTTTCGACAGTAATTGCTAACCAGGGCGAAACTTTGATGACTTTATGAGATATGTTACCTCTCAGATGTTTAGGATTGCCTTTATTGAATTCAGTATATTGGTAGGTTTCTCGGGTAATTTTTAGGGGGAAGAATTTGTATGACTAGTATCTTGGTTAAGTATACCTAGCAACGGGACCTACAGGTTATTGTGGAATCTGAACCACATTATACCAAGAAATGAATTTCCATCACCAGAAATAAATTCCTCTAATTCTTCATTGGCTGGCCAGAGAATCGAACGCGGGCCTAGGAGAGTGCTAGCGAAGTACGATATCGACCCATCCAATAAGGAACCACTAGTATCTTGGAGTTAGTGTACCTGATAGTGGGGTGATTGTGGAAATTCCAGTTAGCAACTTGGAATTGTTTCACATTTTTATCACATATGACCTTTGCCCTAGTAGTTTTAATAGTTCAGTAATAAGATGGCATAGTGAGTAGACTATTTACCTTTTTGAGTTGACTGTCAATATGACCGACTTACGCAAGACAGCACTTCCTTGAAGCAGAGCTATTTGGAATGTCTTATATGAGCCTCAACTTATACAAGTTAGATATGGGAGCCGTCTACGGTATGCCTGCAGGTTTCTATGCATGCCCTTTTATGAGAAGACCCAAGGTTTTGGAGAGATGTTGAGCAGGATGTCTACAAATCGCCGTCGTTGCTGGGAGACACCTGTTGGGTACAAAGGATTTGTGAGCGCCGTATTCAACATGGGCTTGTGCAATCGCAAGCCATTCAGCATAGTTGGACCATCAGGAATTCAAGATAGGAAGAGAAGCATAGGCTTGTACAATTGCAAGCCGTCCAGATATGAACTGTTACTGGAATAACATCTGTTACGAGACATATAATTTTCATATCTAGTGCATGCGTTTTGCTATGATCTTGGAGTTGGCCCTTACTGAACTTTCGATTGGACAGTTAGCGTATCTGGGACAGGACGTCCAGAAGTAGGTGGTCCGAGCTCCTATTAAGTCTTGATTCTCCTTGGACAACAGGAGAACTATGTGATGACCTGTCAGTGGCTCTCATGGCAGGTGCATTTGTGCTGACATTGGAATTTGCTCAGTCGGATGCAGAGAACTATTTGATCATGGTCCGAACACATGGAAACAGCATGATAGGGCATTGAACTGATGCGCTGGAAGTGCCCAGGTTCGGT
>NC_089752.1:103997320-104032320 GCF_040412425.1 Macrobrachium rosenbergii
TTTTAATTATTCTATATACAAACGTAAAACAGACAATTCTAGGTACATTCTACCGAATCATACAGCTTTTTAATAATTTTTTTGTAAAACTGACGACTACTACCGCGCCCCTCTGGTTCGGTCAAAATAGGCAACCCTTTGGGAATGAGCGTAAAAACACAAACGAAATACTGTAAATATCATAAACATAAGACATTAACACAATCCATAGCATAACAACGAGGCAGTAAATATTCCAATCTGCGACTGGTGCAACCAGGACGCGGTAGTATTCTTCAGTTTTACCTAATTTTCATATGGGGGGGGGAATGCCTACGTTCCATAGCTTTGAAAATCGGTTTCGCTACAAATTGCTGTTAAAATTCAAATGTTATACCTCTTCTAACCAGGCCTTGGCTATGAAACTTATCTATCCTGTTCCCTATAACGTATAAACTTAAAAAAATTTTTCTATTAAAAAATAATGCACTGAATACTTACAACCGCAGTAGACGACTGCTAGTTCCCGGTTCCCTAGGGAACAACGCCTTTTTGCTTTAATGTCAGTTTTGCTGGATGACACTTCAGTCTCTTCTCTTTCAGCTTCATTATGCAATCACTTTTGGGCAGTGGCCTCAAACTTCTCGCAATTAGTAATTTCTTGGCGTATTTCGCTTGTCTTACACCTACTAGAGCGACAAATTCGTCCACGTTTTGAATCGAGTTCTCCAGCCAACAACAGCAGGACCAGTTGTTAAGTTCTTTTTTTCAAGGGTTTTCTTCGTCATGTGCAAAATCCTTGCCCTCTGCACTTGCCTGTGCCTCTCCACATGCATTATTGCGACCACTAATCCCAAAATGTTAACAAAAACATAAAATATATGGCAAAACACGCGGGAAATGGTAAATATCAACAATGAGCAAATGACATTACACAACAACTTTTTAGGAGACTGGGGTGGCCCCAGAGGTAGTGGTGTCATGGTGTCCAAAGTATCGTACACTTTATGACGATAGGAATAAAAAAAAAAAAAAATACGTACAAATAACGCGTCTACCTCTGACACTGACACAAAATGAACTTTGTTTATGAACACGGGGGCGTGGCTGCCCAGGAGCGTGGTCATTTACATGTGCCTCAGGTCGTTTGTATTAAGTCGTGCGTCGGGCGGCGCTGTGCTATCACACTAGAAAAATAGTGGCCTAAATGTAGCCTACTGTAATGGGTAAATTATTATTATTATTATTTTACTTTTTTGAGATTTTCGGTCAAACTCTTTTCTTAAAACTTCCCCTTTCCATTTTAAGTAACAGAAATTACTTGTCTTCCATCTCCAACTTCCCCCCGAGGCATCGGCCTAATGCAGTTTTCACGCCGGTCATCTCAACCAGATTGTTAGGCTCATATTTGTTGCTCATTCAAAGTCTTTGCGATTATTGACAAGAATCTTTTCTCTAGTTTTTTCATGTAAATTAGATACCTTAATAATACGGCATCTTGTTGTTATTTTCTACTTTTCATAGAACATGATTTGAACAATCACCTATTAAAGCACTAATACTTGGTATGTCCTCCATGACTCTTCCATTATTTGATACAATTTGGGGCCAATTCTATCCATTTTCGGCAAAGCCCGGGATCGATTGTATCCCACATTTATATTCGTTGCAAGGTCCTTTAAATATACTCTAGGTATATTTGAAAAACCTTGTATCCGTGTATCGAAAATCTTCGAAAATCCGTGAGGGGAAAAAAATCGACGGGGAATGAGGGGGAACAAACAATCGGACAGCCGGAACCTGCCCATCCACCAGATAGGGACGATCATGGGGCTAGGGGGTGGGCGGGGTGAGATAGGGAATCGAGGCGGGAAAACGATCAGTGTTCATGTTAGAGTGCGTGGGTGAATATTGTGATCACTACTTTCTGGAATTTTGCTCGTTTTAACACGAAAGCCTCGGGTGCAAATATTTCTCGTAAATCAGTGCGACACATCAAGGCCCTATACATCACATGATGACATAGTGCGTGTTATTGAGTGCTACAAATTAGGTATAATGACGTTGAAATTGTCCGACAGGCCGGTGTGAAGCCTCGGACAATATACAACCTTCTCGAGGAGTACCGAGAGGGCGAAGGAAGTCCAGGTAACCCCTATACAAGCTGCTGAAGAGCAAGAGCCCGTGCCACCACTAGGCTGGCTTAATCTAGATGGATGGATAGGTAACCTCCTAGGACCCTTAACCTCGAGAAGAGAGAAGTGGGAGCACATCCAACCACTAATGCCAAGCAGTTTAAGGAGGAAAATCAATATCTCCTTTGTAGGCCCTTATCAGTTAGTACCTTTCGGAATTTGAACAAGCGGCTTGGACTTGAGAAGAGTGTGCGATAAAAGCTGCTGGGATTAAATTGACACATAGAAAAAGAATAGTCTTTCTCATGTTAATGTTCATAAAGAATGGGATTTAAATGAGTGGAAAAGTGTTGTTCATTGGCGACTCAATCGAGTGCTGGCAACCCTTCTGAAGTGTGACGAAGGATTGATTGATTGATTTGTTTATTTCTGGTGTCATAACATCTAGGTTATTGACGCAAAAAAGCCAGTCTTTTGATGAGCGGTTGATTCGTAAAAATTGAGATATTCGGTCCCAAAGTGAATCAACTTGCGTGAGAAGGGTCACAGAGGACATACCAAGTATTAGCGCATTAATAGGTGAGTGTTCCATAAAAATAACATTGCTATAGTACTAATCCCCCCTTTTTTTTACTAGTACTGTTTTCACAGTTTGGTGCTGGACTTGCAATTGCACCCATAATGCCTATGCACGTTTTACCCTCACACAAAGCCTTGCCCACTCACAATGTCTATCAGTGTTAACAAAATAACAGACGTTCCTCGAAGTCAGAGCCCAACGATGGTTATAAGGTTTTCTGGGTTGGTCGTCAATAAATTGCTAAATGTGAGAAAAGGCGGAAACGTATTTCAAAAACCGTTTAAGCTGCAATAGGCTCACATAGGATAAGTACATTAATAATACGTCATTTTCATTTAATCAGTTTTTTCAGCATTTTATACATCGATATACACATACTTTCCATTAAATATTGTTCGGCTTTGTTAATAGCCAGTTCTCTAAGGTTCTCCCGCCAGAAATTTAAAGAGCCCCTGTAGCGTTACCCTCCCCGCCCAGAGCACTATATGTCTTACCCACTTTATTCTTATGGGGTGATTTCTACTTCATTTCATAAAAAAAAACAATTCATGGAAAATTATTACTGAGAACATCATGAAAGAAAGATAATAGCAAGCCTGCAAAGTTCGAACCAGAAAGACATTTTGTGAGTACTGACCGAATCAGCCGTGTGTTTTTCACAGTTTTATTCACGACATGACTTATCAATTAAACAAAATTTATGAAGAAAAAGACGCACATGAGACGTGTATTTTTGACACTGGTAGTATGAACGGGATGTGTACTTTCAAGAAATCATAACATAACTAAGCAATGACTCGAGTCTGTAATACTAAACCCCATTACTTAGGCATTCGGTTATAAAATCCTTATAACAATTGCTATTAAAAAAATATTGCCCAATCAAGCCATTTGGCTTATTTGTAATAGTTTCATACATTTTAAAGGATGCTTGCCTCATATATTTATAGCCTATTTTAAACAAGCAATTCTACATTAGATGAGTGCAGACTGCGACACTGGGATAAAAGCAATAGTAGTTCGGTTTCAGCTGAAGCTCTGAATCCGCAAGTCAAGTAAGCGTATTTCCCGCAACCCTTCCTCCTTGCCTGGTTCGTAAACGTTGACCAAGGATTTATTTATTATTAGAGTTATTTTTGCATTTTTTGTGTAGAATCCTGTGTCTTACATAAAAATAAGTGCTTTAGTAGGAATTCAAGGTCTATTTGATTACATGCGATTAAGATGGAGTATGTCAATGAGTAGCAGGTATCATCAGCTGTGTTGCCATGACAAAATGTAAATGAAGACAATATTCCGACGACGGATCAGCTGACACCAACTATAGTTATACGGCATGTTATTTCAGTTTCTGCTTAAATCATCTCTACGGTGATTACATAATAACCTGGTGTTTTCCAGCTCCTAAATTTCTTTAACATTGATTCAGCCTCAAAAACTGTGAATTAATTCTTATGCATATTCAGGTCTACTTCACCTTGTTGTATATCAATAAAATCATCCCCGTCATATAAGATGTTCTGCCCTGCGTTGTCTTTCTCTTCTTTTGGAGCTATAGTTGACTCACCTCTCCGTTGGGCATTCATTTTCATCTTTTACTTTTCACCCTAACACAAATGCGCTTCCTGAATACGTGGCTTTGTCATCATCAGCCTGTTTGTCAAAATATTCTCTCTAATCTCTTCTACTTTGCCTTCTACTTTGTGCTCCTCATCTCCTCCCTGAAATTTGTCTACATGCACCTTTTGCTTATTGCCTTGCTTTATTGTATTCCAGGTATCATCCAATACACATAAATGCATCTGTGCATACATACATACACACACACACACACACACACACACACACATATATATATATATATATATATATATATATATCTTATATATAAAGAGAATGTTTATATGTTTGTTATTTGTGTGCTATAGAAATCCGAACCGCTTGACCGATCTAGACAAAATTTGGCATGTGGCCATCATTTGACCCAACTTAGATAATAGGATAGTTTCAAACCCATACCCCAGGCCCCTTCCCCTTCCCCCTTCCCTTTGTAACTTATGTGGTAAATAAACTCTACGGGTTTATCATACCTCATTTCATGTACTCAAGACCATAGAAATATATTATTGAAAATACTTTTTAGTCACCACAGTAATACCTGGATAAAAGAGACAGACAGCACAGTAATATCTGGATAACAGGGACAGTCACAGTAATATCTGGATAAAAGGGACAGTCACCACAGTAATACCTGGATAAAAGGGACAGCCAGCACAGTAATACCTGGTTAAATGTGACAGACACTATAGTAGTACCTGGTTAAAGGTGTCAGACAGTACAGTAATACTTGGATAAAAGGGACAGTCACCACAGTAATACCTCGATAAAAGGAACAGTCACCACAGTAATACCTGGATAAAAGGGACAGTCACCACATTGATACCTGGGTAAAAGGAACAGTCACTACAGTAATGCATGGATAAAAGGGGACAGACAGCAGAGTAGTAGCTGGATAAAAGGGACAGTCACCACAGTAATATCTGGATAAAAGGGACAGTCACCACAGAAATACCTGGATAAAATACACAGACAGTACAGTAATACTTGGTTAAAGAGGACGGTCAGCACAGTAATACCCAGTTAAAGTAGACAGGCAGCATAGCAATACCTGGATAAAAATGACAGTCACCACAGTAATACCTGGATAAATGGGACAGACAGTACAGTAGTACCTGGTTAAAGGAGACAGACAGCACAGAAATACCTTGTTAAAGGGGACAGACAGAACAGTAATACCTGGATAAAAGGGACAGACTACAGTAATACCTGGTTGAAGGGGACAAACAGTAAATTAATACCTGGTTAAAGGCGACAGACAGAATAGTAATACCTGGATAAAAGGGATAGTCATCACAGTAATACCTGGATAAAAGGGACAGACAGTGCAGTAATACCTGGTTAAAGGTAACAGACAGTACAGTAATACCTGGTTAAAGGTGTCGGAGATCACAGTAATACCTGGTTAAAAGGGACAGTCGCCGGATTAATACCTAGATAAAAGGAACAGTCACCACAGTAATACCTGGATAAACGGGGACAGTCACCACAGTAATACCTGGGTAAAAGGGACAGAAAGTACAGTAATACTTGGTTAAAGGGAAAGTCAGCACAGTAATACCTGGTTAAAGTGGACAGCCAGCATAGTGATACCTGGATAAAAAGGACAGCCACCACAGTAATACCTGGATAAAAAGGACAGACAGTACAGTTGTACCTGGTTAAAGGGGACAGACAGCACAGTGATACCTAGTTAAAGGGGACAGACAGAATAGTAATACCTGGATAAAAGGGACAGACAGAACAGTAATACCTGGTAAAAGGGGACAACAGTAAAGTAATACCTGGTTAAAGGCGACAGACATAATAGTAATACCTGGATAAAAGGGACAGTCACCACAGTAATACCTGGATAAAAAGGACAGACAGCACAGTAGTACCTGGTTAAAGGGGACAGACAGCACAGTGATACCTGGTTAAAGGGGACAGACAGAATAGTAATACCTGGATAAAAGGGACAGACAGAACAGTAATACCTGGTAAAAGGGGACAACAGTAAAGTAATACCTGGTTAAAGGAGACAGACATAATAGTAATACCTGGATAAAAGGGACAGTCACCACAGTAATACCTGGATAAAAAGGACAGACAGCACAGTAGTACCTGGTTAAAGGGGACAGACAGCACAGTGATACCTGGTTAAAGGGGACAGACAGAATAGTAATACCTGGATAAAAGGGACAGTTACCACAATACCTAGATAAAGGAGACAGACAGCGCAGTAATAACTGGTTAAAGGTGACAGACATTACAGTAATACCTGATTAAAGGTGTCAGAAAGCATAGCAATACCTGGATAAAAGGGACAGTCACCACATTGATACCTAGATAAAAGGGACAGTCACCACAGTAATTTCTGGATAAAACAGACAGTCATCACGGTAATACCTGGACATGAGGGACAGACAACACAGTAATACCTGGATAAAAGGAACAGTCACAACAGCAGTACATGTCAGTTCACCCACGACTGTTCGAAGGGTGAATGTTTGCATGAAAAAAAGTAGAACTGTCAGTCAGACCATCAACCCAAACCCTCCCCTCCCCTCCTCCCTTCCCCTACACCTTACCATCCCCCTCTTTCCTTTTCCCTCCTCATCCCCTTTCCTCCCCTATATATATTGTACAGTATGTGCACACACATATATACACACATATACTGTATATATATATATATATATATGTATATATGTATATTATATATTATACATATATATGTATATATGTATATTATATTATATATATATATGTATATATATATATATATTATATATATATATATATATATATATATATATATATATATATATACATATATATATATATATATATATATATTATATATATATATATATATATATATATATACATATATGTATGTATATATATATATAGAAGGCATAGAAGAAGACAGCATGAAACATAATTCACTTTATTCTTACTGAGACGTTTCGAGCCCAATGTCTCATCATCCAGGCTAAAATGAAAGATAAAAACTGATAAACAATACAGCATAACAAATTATTTTTCGTGACATGCAAAACACATTGAATAAAGCAAGGCAAAGCAAGATACAACATTAAAATAAAAATTACTGTACAAAGAAAAGAAGAAACATATTTAAAGTTAAGAGTACGGTAGTTAAAAAGACACCTTGTCTCAACGGAGTTCAGTTGCTGTATGGAAAATGTACCGAAAGTAAACAAGAAGAGGAGCCTGGTTTAAGCTGTATACATGGTAACAGATGAAGAGTGGTTGTTTAAGGTGGGAACTAGTTTCTTTATAACTAGAGATTCTAATATTGGAAGGTGGTGCTCATATGGACTTGCTAATAATATCTTGAAATCCTTATAATTTATATTATTTTTGCAAAATTTTCCATGATTCCTTATGTTAGATAGTTCTGGGTTGGATAGTTTACACCCTGTACAGAAACTAATGCCCATATGTGCATCACATCTCACCTTAAGCAGGCGGCGCGTGCTGCCAACGTAAGTCTGCCTATTGCATCGGCAGCAAGTATAAATATAGACAACACCGGATTGCATTAAGGGAGGTAATCTCCCTTTATGACGCAACATACTACCAATAGTCCTAGGGTTCATTGAGACAAACTTGACATCAACAGCCAGAAAATGATTAATTAAAATTCTTAAGTGAGGTAGAAAGAAGTGTCATGCACATAAGGAAATCGTATTTAGAATTTGAGTTTATGGCCAAATGTATTGCTGGTGGTGGATGAAATTAAATATCCAACGTTTTCCTGACATATTTCGTAAAGAGATTAAGAGGATAACAATTTGATTTAAAATAATCGTAAAGGATTCCGATTTCTCCGTGGAAAAGACTCCAATCAGAAGTTAATGTCATGGCTGTGTGGAGGAGGGTAGACAATGAATTTAATTTAAAATTGAAAAAACAAAAACTATAAAAGTTAAGACCAAGGGCTGTAAAAGTTGCCTTTCGAAAAATACCTGTCGCTATCACGGATGACAGTCGTATATAAGAATGGTAGTTGGTTATTGTTTTCCAATTCATATGTAAATTTAATGTTGGAATGTAAAGAATTGGCATATTGTAAGAACGAATTGAGTATGTTTTAGACACTAATTTTACTGAGGATGAATGTGTTCACCATGGCTTTAACCGTCATGATTTTAAAAAGCTGTTAGAGTTGGCAGTGCGAGACACTACCTTTGTTTTTAATGATGAGGTATATGTGCAAGATGAGGGTGTGGGCATGGATAACCCACTGAGTTGCACATTCGCTAACATTTTTATGCACAAATTTGAGAGAGAGCTGCTGGACAGTTGTCCCTCTTCTTTTAAACCCTTATGCTATCGCCGATATGTGGATGACACTTTTGTTCTTTTTAAGGGCCATTTGCATTATGATTCTTTCTTACAATATGCCAATTCTTTACATTCCAACATTAAATTTACATATGAATTGGAAAACAATAACTAACTGTTGATGTCAAGTTTGTCTCATTGAACCCTAGGACTATTGGTAGTAAGTTGCGTCATAAAGAGAGATTACCTTCCTTAATGCAATCCGGTGTTGTCTATCCAACCCAGAACTATCTAACATTAGAAATCATAGGAAAGTTTGCAAAAATAATATAAATTATAAGGATTTCAAGATATTATTATCAAGTCCACATGAGCACCACCTTCCAAGATTAGAATCTCTAGTTATAAAGAAACTAATTCCCACCTTAAACAACCACTCTTCATCTGTTCCCTTGTATATAGCTTAAACCAGGTCCTTTTTGTAGTTTACTTTCGGTACATTTTCCATACAACAACTGAACTCCGTTGAGACAAGGTGTCTTTTTAACTACTCTTAACTTTAAATATGTTTCTTCTTTTTTTTTGTACAGTAATTTTTATTTCAATGTTGTATCTTGCTTTGCCTTGATTTATTCAATGTGTTTTGCATGTCAACAAAAAATAATTTATGCTGTATTGTTTATCAGTTTTTATCTTTCATTTTAGCCTGGATGATGAGACATTGGGCTCGAAACGTCTCAGTAAGAATAAAGTGAATTATGTTTCATGCTGCTGTCTTCTACGCCTTCTGGTTTTGTACTACTGAGGAATATATATATATATTGATATATATATATATATATATATATATATATATATATATATATATATATATATATATATATATATATATATATATATATATATATATATATATATAAAAATATACATTTGCTATATATTCTATACCATAAATATTCTATATATATATATATATATATATATATATATATATATATATATATATATATATATATATATATATATATATATATATAAAAGTTCACTTAGCATTTGCTCATCTGTTCTTACCACAAATATTCTATATATATAATATAATATATAAAAGTTCACTATATTTATATATATGTTCTATATATATATATATATATATAATATAATATATATATATATATATAAAATTATATGTATATATATATATTATATATAGGCTATATATATATCAAAATGTTGCATCGACAAATTATTTTATCGCAGTTGTGCGCTGGAATTAGAATTTAAGCCTATAAACATATCCCGGCCATGTATTCAGTCATATATATATTTAAAATATTTTAGCATGCGTGAAGCCTCTCAACAATGGCCATTTATTTCCATTTAACCGAGCTTCATGTTATTAAAAAGAAATTTCCTCCTGTCGAAGATCATACTAATTTTTCTGGAAACAACATCTGCTGTTGATTTCTATAAGTTTCACTTAATTTTTCTTATTTTCAGGAATTAGTGATTCTTTTTGCTATGATAGTTCACTGAAAGGAAAAAAGAAAATATGATTTCCTTTAAGTTTGTATTATCTACTACTTATTTTTTATAAATTGATTCATAATACAGGGATAGTCATTTCACTTAAGCATTTTTTCCGTAGATAACTAAAACATCATTCTAAAACGTATTTTTCTTATATATGATTACTTTGTTATCAGTTGCGTTTTTGCTTTTATGAAGCAGCTGGAATACTCTATCTATTATTCATCCATTTATTTATTTGGCCTTATTTCTGACAATAGATGATAAGCTTCACATGGGATGGAAGACCATAAATTTTTTCAAAACTACAACCACTGGGATAATCTTTCATTCGTTACAGAAGTTCAATAAAGTTTTTAGCAAGATTTCATATAACAGTCTGCTATTGCTCTTAGAAATTTCAAGTTACAGTGCAAGATTCTAAAATGTATATTTCCTGATTAATCTCTGCTGCTTCTGTCAGTAAAAGAAATTCTACCACTTTACCTGGCAGCTGTAAGTCTGCATTCGATAGTGTTTCTCAGGCCTCTTTACTGGATTTTGCTCTTTTAATTTGACACTCATGAACGCGAAGCCATTTTTCATGCTTTTCCCATTAACACGGTTCTCCATATTTCGTGATATTTCATCTTTCAACTCAAGTTTGATACTCACAATCACACTTGCGTTGCTCAGTCTTCTGCAAACTTCAGTGAGCATGAATCTGAATGGTAATAACATTATTCAATCAAAGTCAAAGTTTCCAAGGCACATACCTTGCTATTTCTCTATCTTCCCTCTTCTAGCTATTTCCCTTTCAATTCAGCCTCCCGCTTATTCAGCATCTTGAGTGTTCTGTTTAGTTCATACCTAATTTGGAGGGTTTATCATGTTCAGCTCAGCAAGTCATCTTTTGAAATCTAAGTGTATTGTTAATGTTCCGGGATCTTTCCTTCTCCCCAGTCATTAAAGATTGATATTGGGTTTATCCGTTCCATTTTGGAATTTACAGTAACATTCGGGATGCTTCATCTTTTCCTCTCGTTCAAGATATAGCCCCATTAAGGCTAACACCTGGTCATTGAGCTTCTTTCTCTCCATTGCAAAGTGATCTCTATATCTCTTCCACAGCTACAATTCAGGATTTTGTGGCCCTGAGCTTACGCATAAACTCCACTCTCTCATGGGACCTCGTTCAGCCATCATGCCATTAATTCGCAGTGACCTTGTAAGGTCAGTTATTCATGCACTGCAAGGGATTGTGACTGCTTCTTTTTCTGTGATGACAAGCCTTGGAATTCTCATCCGGATTCTGATTTTCCAGGCTGTCAGATTCTTTCATCATTTATGAGTCTTGTGGAGCGATTCTTTCAACACTAAAACACTGCATCCTTCTCTCTCTTTACTCTTATTTCCTTCAGTGCTTGGTCATATAAAGCCATCAGGTACTACTGGCTAGATTATTGAAAAGGAATTTCTTTTGGCATTCGTTTTTACATTTGTCTCAATCTTTTCACTCCAAAATGCAGAGAACTTCACATTGCTGAATCTTGTCACATTTAGGCTATGCGTGTGATCGGATGGAAATGCTTATCGTTCGTAACCCGGCTTAAAGAATTATTATCGTTCATTTTTTTTTATTTGTATTTCATAGCTGTCGAGTGGAAAAAGATATATTTATATATTTGAAAGCAAAACTTTATTAGTTCTACGTACATTTATATTTGGGCCGTTCTAGCAAAACCTCACTGGAACATTTAATTCAGTGCAGTAGTAAAATATCTGAGTTTGAAACCATATTAATCTGTATATGAAAGAAAATAGATTCTGACCATATTTAGAATTGCAATGGTTAAATGTTAAAGTTAGGTTTTCTTCAGAATGGGAAAATTTATCGAAAAATATTAGGATAAAAATGAGGTACGAGTTCCTTAGGGCATTGATCTCTACAAACACACACACACATTCATACACACATACACACACACACACACACACACACACACACACATTTATATATATATATATATATATATATATATATATATATATATATATATATATATATATCATAAATATATATATATATATATATATATATATATATATATATATATATATATATATATATATATAGAAATCATCAATGCTTTTCTGACTCACGTCAAAACCCAGGTCTCTCAGGTGGGTGACGTTGCTTTCCAAATCCCGACGAGTCAGAAAGCATTTACACAGCAAGGAAGGTATATATACTTGGTTATATATCCAATTCAGACGTTAAATGCAAAGCATTTACACAGCAAGGAAAGGTCTTGGTTCTTCAGAGTTATCGCCAAGGGACTGGTACATAACGGCAAAGATTTTCTGTATACATGACCGGGTAAAACACGGCACACATACGCAACAGACTAAAAGCAGGAAGCAATCCCTCTCCATACATTTTGGACAGGGGGTGGTTGAGCCACGTGCAATTCTAGTTTTCGACGGGCAGCCAAACACTATACTTTGAGTTACCTGAGGTATTCCTTAATACAAAATCGACATTAGAATTTATCTATGTTGCGTATCGCTAAAATGAATAAAATTGATACGCTCCTTGGATGAAATTCTTAGTGTTAGCAATGCTTTGTTTGGCAATACTTTGTTTTACAGCACTTGATTTTGTTTCATCACTTTCTAACGTATGCAGTTTAAAGTTTACAAGCTTTTGTAACTCTATTACTTAACAGGACAAGTCTTCTCTAAAAGAAAATTATTTTTGTAACATCTGGAACGTGTTCTAATGCTTATCAGTTCACTTTTCCCATAGTTTATCGCTTGACCAATATAAAATTTGTCACATCATTTACGTGAATGCAGTATAGTTAGAAGCGTTCTTTGCGAGTGCTTCCATCGCTGTATTGATCTTAAATGCCACATCAGCACAAAAATTGTAAGCGGATGGAGATTAATTTTTAAGTTATTATTGTACGTTTCATTATCATAAAAAGTCCTTTTCCCGTTTGTATCGCATCGGCTGACAAAAATCCAGGAAATTTAAATTTCTTATTTATATTTTCCCAATTGCATCGATTTTATTATTGTAATCAGGACAATACAATTGTTGCTTTTAATAGCGGTAATGAGTTTAAATTCATTTCATACAAAAGGTATAAAATGAAGAAATCGGTATTTATTTCCATGCTTTTGAGACTATGATAATAAGAAAATGGAACCCTTTCAGACAAGTTACATATATTCCCGGAATATATATATATATATATATATATATATATATATATATATATATATATATATATATATATATATATATATATATATATATATATATATATATATTATACTATATCAGGATCATATATATATATTTCAATTGATATATATATATAGGACGCTATATATGTACTAAGCCATACAAGTCATAAAGAAGATGGAACCTGAGGGTAACTGCACCTAGGAATTATCTGGAAAGATAACTGAGGCAACTGCACCTAGGAATTATCTGGGAAGCTTGCCAGCGTGTTTTCCCCAACTTCCCGATTCAGCAATGACCCAATTGACAGCATCTCATTCGATTGGGTCACTGCTGAGTCGGGAAGTTGGGAAAAACACGATGGTATGCAAGCAGTAAGCTTGCCTAGGTAATTCCTTGGGTGCAGTTGCCCTCAGGTTCCAACTTCTTTTATGACTTGTATATACGGCCTAGTGGGCAGCGCCCTTGCCTTTCAATTGAAAGACCTGGGTTCGATCCTGATGTGAGTCAGAAATTTATTTCTGTTCCACACGTGATTGTGTTTATTATATATATATATATATATATATATATATATATATATATATATATATATATATACAGTATATATATATATTTATTATACATACATACACACACACACACACACACATATATATATATATATATATATATATACATACATATGTATATATTTATATATACTTATCATTGTAATCCACACAGGAAAAATGAAGAATGTAAATTTTCTCTATGTGGATATAATGGATGATATATACCTTCGTTTCTAAGATTACCAGTATTTTATATATATATATATATATATATATATATATATATATATATATATATATATATATATATATATAATATATATATATATATTGTAATACACAAGAAAATGAAGAATGTAAATTTATATATATATATATATAATATATATATATATATATATATATATAAGATTACCAGTATTTTATATATATATATATATATATATATATATATATATATATATATATATATATATATATATATATATATATATATATATATATATATATATATATATATATATATATATATGTGTGTGTGTGTGTGTGTATGTGTATGTATGTATATACTGCATATATACATATATATGTATATATATATTTACACGAGGATCTCAAAAACATAAAATTCTATTCATATTTCTCGATGGAAGAAATTTTTTACTTTCTGTTTACACAGATTGCGTATTTATTCTTTCCTTACCTTGAGTGATATCGACTTGGGACGAAATTCACGTGTATGTAGATAATATCTGGAGGCTACAAATGAGAAGCTGGAGTGGTTTCCCCTTTGGGAAATCTGAATTGACATTTCCAGCTTAGCAGCCTGACATTTTATTCGCGTCCGAGAGAGGCACGATCCGTTATGCCATGCCTTACGGAAAATTGCTACTGGCGACTTGGCTTCAAAATTCGGAGATCACACGATGTTATGGCGCTAATTAGGTTTCGCTGGAGTCGCTTCATTTGGTATATTTTCTCATAAAATCGAAGCCAACCATTCACATTAGTAACAGATAGATGGAAGACTTTTTCTCTTTTTGACTTGTTAGAATGACACTGATTTATTGTTTCTTCTGTTATTAGGATAAAAATCTGTATTAATATATAATTCCTTTACGATGCAGTGACCGCTAACAGTCTTTTTGAGCAATTAAAACGTGACACAAGAAGTCGAATATCGAAATGTTTATTTCCCTGTACCAGAAAAAGAATGCTAAAAAAGAGAATAACGAAGATACTGACAATATGACATATTCTGAATAGAACAGTTATGAAATTATATTTTTGATAGAAAAGTAAAAAAAATGCGCCGAAGTTTCTTCGGAGCAATCAAGTTTTCTGTACAGCGTATAATGCTGTATGAAACTATCAGCCACAGCCCATGAAACTCTCAGCCGCCGCCCATTAAACTTTTGGCAGAAGCACGATTATGGCTAACTTTAACCTTAAATAAAATCAAAACTACTGAGGCTAGAGGGCTGCAATTTGGTATGTTTGATGATTGGTGGGTGGATGATCAACATACCAATTTGCAGTCCTCTAGCATCAGATTTTTTTTTATGATCTGAGGATGGACACAAAAGTGCGGATGGACAGACAAAGCCGGCACAATAGTTTTCTTTTACAGAAAACTAAAAAAGAGGAAAGTTCATAAAAATCGATTAATAGTGACCTGAGAATGATATTCTAAACTGAAGCCATTTCCATTCGTAAAGGAAAACAGGCTGGAGGTAGCTGTTTGGAGGTAAATGTTTATCACACGGAAGAAAGGAAGGGAGCTAGCTGTTTATAACACGGAAGAAAGGGTGGGAGATAGCTGTTTATCACATGAAAGAAAGGGTGGGAGATAGCTTTTTATCACATAGAGGAAAGGGTGAGAGATAGCTGTTTATCACATGGAAGAAAGGACGCGAGCTAGCTGTTTATCACATGAAAGAAAGGTTGAGAGCTAGCTGTTTTTCACACGAAAGAAAGGTTGAGAGCTAGCTGTTTTTCGCACGAAAGAAAGGTTGAGAGATAGCTGTTTATCACACGAAAGAAAGGTTGAGAGCTAGCTGTTTTTCACGCGAAAGAAAGGTTGAGAGCTAGCTGTTTTTCACACGAAAGAAAGGTTGAGAGATAGCTGTTTATCACACGAAAGAAAGGGTGGGAGATAGCTGTTTATCACATGAAAGAAAGGGTGGGAAATAGCTGTTAATCACATGAAAGAAAGGGTGGGAGATAGCTGTTTATCACATAGAGGAAAGGGTGGGAGATAGCTGTTTATCACACAAAAGAAAAGGTGGGAGATAGCTGTTTATCACACAGAAGAAAGTGTGGGAGATAGCTGTTAACACATGGAAGAAAGGACAGGAGCTAGCTGTTTATCACACGAAAGAAAGGTTGAGAGATAGCTGTTTATCACGCGAAAGAAAGGTTGAGAGCTAGCTATTTTTCACACGAAAGAAAGGTTGAGAGCTAGCTGTTTATCACACGAAAGAAAGGGTGGGAGATAACTGTTTATCACACATAAGAAAGGTTGAGAGATAGCTGTTTATCACATGAAAGAAAGGGTGGGAGATAGCTGTTGATCAAACGTAAGAAAGGATGGGAGATGGCTGTTTATCACCCGGAAGAAAGGATGGGAGATGGCTGTTTACCACACGAAAGAAAGGATTGGAGATGGCTGTTTATCACACGGAAGAAAGGGTGAGAGATGGCTGTTTATCACACATAAGAAAGGATGGGAAATGGCTGTTTATCACACGTAAGAGAGGGTGGGAGATGGCTGTTTATCACACGAAAGAATGGGTGGGAGATAGCTGTTTATCACACAGAAGAAAATGTGGGAGGTAGTTGTTTATCACACGCAAGAAAGAGCGGGAGAGAGTTGTTTATCACACGGAAGAAAGGAGAGGAGCTAGCTGCTTATCACACGGAAGAAAGGGTGGGAGAGAGCTGTTTATCACATAGAAGAAAGGATGGGAGGTAGCTGTTTATCACACGGAAGAAAGGAAGGGAGCTAGCTGTTTATAACATGGAAGAAAGGGTGGTAGATAGCTGTTTATCACATAGAGGAAAGGGTGGGAGATAGCTGTTTATCACATGGAAGGAAGGATGGGAGCTAGCTGTTTATCAAACACGAAAGAAAGGGTGGGAAATAGATGTTTATCACACAGAAGAAAATGTGGAAGGTAGTTGTTTATCACACGTAAGAAAGGGTGGGAGATGGTTGTTTATCACACAGAAGAAAGGGTGGGAGATAGCTGTTTATCACGTAGAAGAAAGGATGGGAGGTAGCTGTTTATCACACGGAAGAAAGGATGGGAGATAGCTGTTTACCACATGGGAGAAAGGGTGGGAGATAGCTGTTTATCACACAGAAGAAAGGGTGGGAGATAGCTGTTTATCACACAGAAGAAAGGATGGGAGATAGCTGTTTATCACTTAGATGAAAGGATGGGAGGTAGATGTTTATCACACAGAAGAAAGGATGGGAGATAATTGTTTATCGAACGGAAGAAATGGTGGGAGATATCTGTTTATCACACGGAAGAAAGGTTGGGAGATAGCTTTTTATCATACGAAAGAAAGGGTGGGAGATAGCTGTTTATCACACGTGATAAAGGTTGGGTGATATCTGTTTATCACATGTAAGAAAGGATGGGAGATAGCTGTTTATCACACGAAAGAAAGAGTGGGGGATAGCTGTTTATCACACAGGAGAAAGGGTGGGAGATATCTGTTTATCGCACGGAAAGAAGAGTGGGAGATAGCTGTTTATCACATGAAAGAAAAGGTGTTAGATGGCTGTTTATCACATGAAAGAATGGGTGGGGAGATAAATATTTATCTTACGGAAGAAATGGTTGGATATAGCTGTTTGTCACACGGAATAAAGGGTGGGAGATAGCTTTTTATCAAACGAAAGAAAGGGCGTGAGATGGCTGTTTATCACAGGTAAGAAAGGTTGGGAGTTTGCTGTTTATTACATGTAAGAAAGGGTGGGAGATAGCTGTTTATCACATGTAAGAAAGGGTGGGAGATAGCTGTTTATCTCACGTAAAAAAGGATGGGAGATAGGTGTTTATCACACATAATAAAGGGTGGGAGATAGTTGTTTACACGAAAGAAAGGTGGGAGATAGCTGTTTATCACACGAAAGAAATGGTGGGAGATAATTTTTTTTCACACTGAAGAAAGGGTGAGAGATAGCTGTTTATCACATGGAAGAAAAGTTGGGAGATAGCTATTTATCACACGGGAGAAAGGTTGGGAGATAGCTGTTTATCACACGGAAGGAAGGGTGAGAGATACCTGTTTATCACACGGAAGAAAGAGTGAGAAATAGCTATTTATCACACGAAAGAAAGGGTGGGAGATAGCTGTTGATCACACAGAAGAAAAGGTGGGATATAGCTGTTTATCACACGTAAGAAAGGGTGAGAGATGGCTGTTTACCACACGGAACAAAGGGTGGGAGATAGCTGTTTATCACACGGAAGAAAGGGTGGGAAATACCTGTTAATCACATGGAAGAAAGGGTGAGAGATAACTGTTGATCACACGGAAGAAATGGTGGGAGATGGCTGTTTATCACACATAAGAATGGGTGGGATATAGATGGTTATCACACGTAAGAAATGGTGGGAGATAGCTGTTTATCACAAAAAAGAAAGGGTGGGAGATGGCTGTTTATCACACGAAAGAAAGGGTGGGAGATAGCTGTTTATCACACGGAAGAAATGTTTGGAGATAGCTGTTTATCACACGGAAGAAAGGGTGGGAGATAGCTGTTTATCACATAGAAGAAAAGATGGGAGCTAGCAGTTTATCACACGGAAAAAAGGATGGGAGATAGATGTTTATCACACGCGAAAGAGAGGGTGGGAAATTTAATCACATGGAAGAAAGGGTGAGCTGTTTATCACACGGAAGAAAAAGGTGGAGATGGCTGTTTTTACACACGTAAGAAAGGGTGGGGAGATAACTATTTATCTTACAAAGAAAAATGGTGGGATATAGCTGTTTGTTACACGGAAGAAAAAGGTGGGAGATGGCTGTTTATCACACGGGAGAAAAGGGTGGTTTATCGCACGGAAGGAAGAGGGGAGATAGCTGTTTATCACATGAAAGAAAAGGTGGTAGATGGCTGTTTATCACATGAAAGAATGGGTGGGAGATAAATATTTATCTTACGGAAGAAATGGTTGGATATAGCTGTTTGTCACACGGAATTGGGAGATAGCTTTTATCACACGAAAGAAAGGGCGTGAGATGGCTGTTTATCACAGGTAAGAAAGGTTGGGAGTTTGCTGTTTATTACATGTAAGAAAGGGTGGAGATAGCTGTTTATCACATGTAAGAAAGGGTGGAGATAGCTGTTTATCTCGGGGATGGGAGATAGGTGTTTATCACACATAATAAAGGGTGGGAGATAGTTGTTTACACGAAAGAAAGGTGGGAGATAGCTGTTTATCACACGAAAGAAATGGTGGGAGATAATTTTTTTTCACACTGAAGAAAGGGTGAGAGATAGCTGTTTATCACATGGAAGAAAAGTTGGGAGATAGCTATTTATCACACGGGAGAAAGGGTGGGAGATAGCTGTTTATCACACGGAAGAAAGAGATACCTGTTTATCACACGGAAGAAAGAGTGAGCTGTTTTATCACACGAAAGAAAGGGTGGGAGATACACAGAAGAAAAGGTGGGATATTATCACACGTAAGAAAGGGTGAGAGATGGCTGTTTACCACACGGAACAAAGGGTGGGAGATAGCTGTTTATCACACGGAAGAAAGGGGTGGGAAATACCTGTTAATCACATGGAAGAAAAGGTGAGAGATAGCTGATCACATGGAAGAAATGGTGGAGATGGCTGTTTATCACACATAAGAATGGAAGAAAAATGGTGGGAGATAGCTGGAAAGGGTGGGAGATGGCTGTTTATCACACGAAAGAAAGGGTGGGAATAGGTTTATCACACGGAAGAAATGTTTGGAGATAGCTGTTTATCACACGGAAGAAATGTTTGAATAGAAACGGAAGAAAGGGTGGGAGATAGCTGTTTATCACACGAGCAGTTTATCACACGGAAAAAAGGATGGGAGATAGATGTTATTCACACCGAAGAAAGGGTGGGAGATAACTATTTATCACGCGAAAGAGAGGGTGGGAAATAGCCGTTAATCACATGGAAGAAAGGGTGAGAGATAGCTGTTTATCACACGGAAGAAAAGGTGGGAGATGGCTGTTTTTTACACGTAAGAAAGGGTGGGGAGATAACTATTTATCTTACGAAAGAAATGGTGGGATATAGCTGTTTGTTACACGGAAGAAAAGGTGGGAGATGGCTGTTTATCACACGGAAGAAAAGGTGGGAGATAGCTGTTTATCACACGTAAGAAAGGGCGGGAGATAGCTGTTTATCACATGGAAGAAAGGGTGGGAGCTGGCTGTTTATCACACGAAAGAAAGGGCAGGAGATAGCTGTTTATCACATGGAAGAAAGGGTGGGAGCTGGCTGTTTATCACACGGAAGAAGGGGTGGGAGATAGCTGTTTATCACACGGAATAAAGGGTGAGAGATAGCTGTTTATCACACGAAAGAAAGGTTGGGAGATAGCTTTATCACATGTAAGAAAGGGTGTGAAATGGCTGTTTATCACACGTAAGAAAGGATGGGAGATGGCTGTTTATCACAAGAAAGGGAAGGGTGGGAGATAGCTGTTTATGACATGGAAGAAATGGTGGGAGACAACTGTTTATCACACAGAAGAAAGGATGGGAGACAGCTGTTTATCACATGAGAGAAAGGGTGGGAGATGGCTGTTTATCTCACGAAAGAAAGGGTGGGAAATAGCTGTTATCACACGACAGAAAATGTGGGAGATAGCTGTTTATCACACAAAAGAAAGCATGGGAAATAGCTGTTAATCACATGGAAGAAAGGGTGAGAGATAGCAGTTTATCACACGGAAGAAAGTGTGGGAGATGGCTGTTTATCACATGTGAGAAAGGGTGAGATATAGCTGTTTATCACACGTAAGAAAGGGTGGGAGATAGCTGTTTATTACACGGAAGAAAGGATGAGAGATGGCTGTTTATCACACGAAAGAAAGAGTGGGAGATAGCTGTTTATTACATGGAGGAAAATATGGGAGGTAGCTGTTTATCACACGGAGCAAAGGGTGAGAGATAGCTATTTATTGCACCTAAGAAAGGGTGGGAAATAGTTGTTTGTCACATGGAAGAAAGGGTGGGAGATAGCTGTTTATCACACGGAAGGAAGGGTGGGAGATAGCTGTTTATCACATGAAAGAAGGGGTGAGAGATAGCTGTTTATCACACGGAATAAATGGTTGGGAGATAGCAGTTTATCACACGGAAGAAAGGGTAGCTGTTTATCACACCTAAGATAGGATGGGGGATAGCTGTTGATCACACGGAAGCAAGGGTGGGATATAGGTGTTTATCACACGGAAGAAAGAATGGTAGACAGATGTTTATCACACGGAAGAAAGGATACGAGATAACTGTTACCACACGGAAGAAAAGATGGGAAATAACTGTTTATCACACGAAAGAAAGAGCACCGGTTCTGACATCTGACATTGATGTTGGTGTTGATGATAATCGGAAGACCATCAGCAAAATGAAAATGAAACTGATAAAAGAAATATCGGGAGACGTATTATCAGAATATCAAAGATCTACAAAATTATTTTTGGGAAAGCTTTTTACGAAAGCCTGAGAAAATATTGAAAACTTGGGTGCCGAGAGGATGCAAGTTTACCTCTGAGGCTAAACTTTCATTCTGTTGTGTATCTTTTTCCAAGGAGCCACTTTCATTATGTATAAGGAGGAATATACAGAGTGGCATACTGGTTAGTAAAAGAAAATTAAATACGAAAGAGGCTCATAAAGTATTAAACGGCTCCCAGTTTATTATATTCTCCTCTGGTACTAGAGACTATAAAGAACATTATTTAATTCAGAATAACGAGCCATTTTCACCTAATACACGAAGCAGTAAGTGTAGCATATTTTAAATGATTATAATAAGTAGGTTTTTGATGAAAATATCAGTCTTTCATGCGAAGCATTAGGTATTTCGTAGAAATTTTGGGATGGGGTGTTTGTTTTTCTGCACTGACGATTTAGCTAAAATATTTGGGAGTAACATTTACTAAGTCAAAACTTTTGAACCATCTTAGCGACAGTTTTATAACAAACTTTCAAAATGTAGGGAAACCATTATCTCTAAGTGTGTTCCATACCCAAGGGAAGATAAGTGTAGGTGTATGCCCAAATCAAGTAAAATGGTTTGATGCAAGGAAAATATTTATTCATCGATAGAAACAACAGTTTGATTATACTAACATATATAAAAACTTATCATATCTAGACCTTAATCATTACGACTTACCTAGCAGTCGGGTAAAGTAAACGAAATATATATATATATATATATATATATATATATATATATATATATATATATATATATATATATATATATATATTTTTTTTTTTTTTTTTTTTTTCGTAGGAAGGAAAAAGACAATGTTTTGAAACTAAAACAGGTTTTGAAACAGGGATGCCTTCTGTCTCCAGCGTTGTTTAATCTAATTTTAGAGGATATAATGTGGAGTATCGAGGAAGTTGAAGGTGGGATCACCTTGGGAAATACAAATGCCAAAGTCCTTGCATTTGCAAATGATGTTGATTTCTTAGGTACAGATATACAAAATATAGAACGTTTGTATATACCTTTCAAAGAAGCTGTTGCCAGAATGGGACTAGAGATCAGTGGAAGTAAAACCTAAATGATGAGATTGTCAAGGAACAACCAACAACAACAGCAAAATATGGGAGATACTGAGAACGCGAGGGAATTTCAATATCTAGGAAGTAAGCTAACATACAGAAATGAGATGGAGAGAGTGGTTCTGGCTAGAATTACAGCAGGGAACAGATGCTGTTTCAGTCGACAACGTCTGTTAAAGAGCAGAAACATCACAAGGTCTACCAGATTAGGAATTTACAACGCCGTTATCAGGCCAGTAGTGCTATATGGTTGTGCGACCTGGACACTGACTAAACTTAAAGAACAGAGACTACTGGTTTTTGAAAATAACATTTTACGTCGAATAACAGGCCCATTTACTATATAAATAAAGGTGTTTGGAGAAGAAGGCACAACAATGAAATGAGAGATTTAACCAGACAATCGCTAATAACTGGCTAGGTAAGATCGCAGAGGATACGTTGGGCTGGACATGTGGTTAGAATGGAAGAGGGCAGAATGCTTAAAGTGGTTATGGAGGGATCAGCTGAAGGGAGAATACCGGTGGGGAGACCGAAGATGAGCTGGAAAGATAATGTGTTCAGAGATCTAAGAGAGCTGGGAGTGGAGGATCCTGAGAATAACTGGAGAGATGCAGCACTCAACAGGGGAACGTGGAGAGGTCTGGTGCAAGCGGCCATGGGTCACCAAGAGGCCCGAGAGCCACCGGAGTGAGTGAGTTATCGAATTCTCACTGTTGGTAGACTGTAGTAGATATAAAAAGTCAAAATTTATCCACGGATAGGGTCAAAAGACTAAACTGAAATTCCATCCCAAATGATACCCAAGCTATTCAGTTTTAAACAGTGCAACCTTTATGTGAGAATTTCATATTGCATGATTGTACACCTGATAAAGATCTGCCCTTTCAATAAGAGGATGGAGACTGAAAACACTGTTGTTAGAAATGAAAAGATATATGACAATTTTCCGTGTCAAGCTACAAGCTGGTTTCAAGTGAGCTGCTTTTCGTTGCAGTATTGTTTATTCTTGGGGCACTTTTGATCACAGTGTCTTTATTTTCACAGCATGATGGCAGAGCTGTTGCAAAATGTCGTCTCGGCCTTCGCACTGTTGTACTAATTTACCTTGTACTTTGCTTGCTTTCAAACTTTGAATATCGTTATTTAATTGATATTATTGGTACAAACAATGTAAAGTAAGCAATTCATTCCCTGGAGACTGAAGAATCGATATTGCTCTGACAGGAGAGAAGCTTCCGGTGAATTTTGCATTTTAACTGCGTACTTATGATCTGAATGACGAAAGGTATATTCAAGAAAGTGAGATTTAATATAAAGTTTTAGAGCGTATAAACTATTGTAAATGTTAAAGTATCACTTCAGTGAAGGTTTTAGTAGTTAAGGCATTATTTTAGTGTAGACTTTCAAGCTGCAAAATCTAAAGTACAAGGCACAAAATCAGAATCCTCAAAATTCGGCAGATCCTTAAAGAAAGAAAATACAGATTTCCAATCTGTAAGTGAACATGATTACTAGGGTCTTTGTGATCTGGAAACATAAGGCAGCGCATAATTTCTGGACAAGATTCATTCAATGACAAGAAATAATGAAATGCATAAGAGAATAATAGGGGAGAGACAGACATAGAAAAAAAAAAAAAACAGCACGTTCTATCACAAGAAATGCGAATAATAGATCATCACGACGGAGAGGAGAAATTTCATTGAGGTGCAGAAGTTGTCAACAGCCTTATTTGAAAGGGTAGAGCTCTTTTTTGTTTCTGTCTGGTACGAAACAAGAAAAAAGGAGACTACATTGATTCCACCATCATGATGGAATGTTATTTTTTCGAGTAAAAAAAAATGGTGAAAAAACGAAATCATCCAGTGGAACCTAAAGGTAAACTTTAACAGCCCATGCCCGTCTAAAGGTTAGAATAGTATGTTAAGACGAAGTAATGTTTGATAGTGTGAATTGGAGGATGGACCGCAAGTACTAGTCAAGGGAAAATGAAGGAGACAACTCTACGGCTGTTGAAGGGGTCATGGCTGAACCCATTGCTTAGAAACTGTTTCCACCACGACCATGCAGATAAAGGGATCGAACGTGGGCGGCGAGCTCCTGTCATAAATTAGGAAGGGAAAGATGGTTTGGTTCGAATGAGAGTTGTGATATATCCGTTATTGCCAGAAATAAAACGAAAAAAGTAAAAAAGAAAGAAACAAGGATGGGGAGGAAGGCGTGAAGAATATTTCGGCACAGAAATAAAAGCAGAAACAAATCATGCACCGTTGAGGGCGATTCAGCATCAGGCCATACAGGTCAGTCAGCTGAAGATTCAACAAACTCATGACTCAGAAATGGGTCTTTCCGAGAATATTTAAGCAGAATGGCGCATAAGCACATTCGGGTCATTACCATGATGTCAATGTTTCGGTTATCTAGTTATCTGCGACTTTGAAATCACATCCCAACAAATTTTCGGAATGAGAAAAACGAACAGTAGATATTTAATATGTGTAATTAGTGGAATGAATGCTCGATGCAAAAGGAATATTAGTTTTTTTTTTTTTTCAAGTTTTTACACAACATATCTATATAACTATGAAACAAGGTTTTGATAGTAAAACATCTCTTCATGGAAATTGTAGAGGAAGTATTACTTTTGTTATTCATTTCTCGTTTTACTACAATCGTTGCAAAGTGTCGACACAGGCAAAATGATTACGGCATCGGTATTCGAGAAATGCAAAGATTTTCTCCTCCATTCAACAGAAAAACAGTTCCTCCGGAAATGGAATGAATATTACCCCTGTTTGGAATTTTTCTGTCAAGAGATCTGCGTACCTTTATGTTCAAGGTAGCGATTTAAAACCCAGTCTCTCTCTCTCTCTCTCTCTCTCTCTCTCTCTCTCTCTCTCTCTCTCTCTCTCTGTTTGCGCCGCTCTAGTTATTTCTACCTGCCAATGACTTTTGAAGATGACTCATGTGTAGTCGTAAAATAAATCGTCCGCCTCATTTGGCTGAAGAGAGTTGTATTGACAGTCACTCTAACGAAACTGAAAGAAATCGAAATATCCCCGAACCCCATTCTAGCAACATGTCTTTGCTTTTTATTTACATCCGAAGGGAGAAATAAAACCTTAAAGGAACGACCTCTTTGGTCCATTTGGAAATTCGTTATTAATGCCTTTCTGGAACCAATGATCTTTCCGTTTATGACCATGCTTTTAACGCTTGGGGAGAATGTCACAAATGAGAAAAGTGCAATCTCCAATGCTTATGTCAATCACTGTGAAATACGAATGATAAATTTCCCTTGTTCCTGGACATTACTTTCAGCGTTAATAATACAATATTACGAAACAGAAATGATTAAGTAACGATATTTACACATTCCGGTTCTTTTTTACTTGAGCTTTTGTACCACCTTCATATACAATAAATATATTTGTAATATATGCTGATTTGTTTTTGTTCCTGGGAAAAAAAGTAGGTCAAGGGGAAATAATATTCTTATCGTCTAAATTTTATTGAAACGATATTAGGTCAATAATAAACAACACTTGAATGTCTGCTGCATTATAGGACTTACAGTACAGTCAAGGAATGAGAGTTGAGATTAGGAAAGCAGGACTAGTTCCGACGCTAAAAAATATTCAGGTCATTTTAAGACGTGATATGAATAATCGTAACATCGATAACGTGTAATAACAGAGCTTAATTTTTCAGTGCTATGCACGACCATGCGTGTAGAGGGAAGTTCTCTCTCTCTCTCTCTCTCTCTCTCTCTCTCTCTCTCTCTCTCTCTCTCTCTCTCTCTCTCTCGTTTCCACATCGGCGCCAATAGCCTAGATGTGGCGCCAGTTTTAATAGCAACACATCAGTCATTCAGTTGTTTCTACATGCATATATAGCCTATATATGAAGTTAAACGCGTGCTCATAGTTAACATACAAGTAACTTATGAAATAGAATGCTATGAGATTTATACACAACTTTCGATGATTCTAAGCTCATTAATATTTTCGCAAGTGCAGGCAATAGTCGTTTTCTTTGGCTGTTATGAGACTAACTTTTTGCATGACTATTCTACACTTTCAGCTAAACATTTTTTTTTCTTTGAGACTTCATGTCCAAGAGGAGAGTTTCTGTACGTAAACCTTGTTCTTTTTCTTCACGTAACCCACGGGTCTGCGAGGTCGTAAAACAAAGATCTAAAGGATACTTCACTGTTAACTTACTCTGTTATAATCAGATTTCTAGGATTTTCCGTGACGGGAAAGCCAACATACTTTTGAAACGCAGCCCGTATTTTTCCGTTATTGCCCCCTTTCTAATCCAGTGAATCAATAGTTTGGTAACTCAGGACTTACCAGTCAGGTTGGTATTTGTCCCAGAAGTTCTTCGAGGTACGCATTTCTCAACTCATCCATTAAGTTTCATTAAGTATTTTTGCAATGAAAATTTTTAAGCGGATTTCAGTGTGATTGATAAAACATTTCAAAGAAATATCCATCGTATGTTGCGATAACTTGCATTCATCTATAGAGCAAAAAGGAAAACGGGTTTTATTTGTACATGTGATTAAGGTGAATATCGATTATCGATTTTGATGGTACTGCCGTAAAGGTGCTTGGGATTATTTTCAAAAATTTGTAATGGTACGTTCGTATTTCAGTGAATGGCTAACAGTCTGGTTTTATCAACACGTTGTACAATCTGAGAACAGAAGGAGGACAGCTGGCGAAAAGAAAGGTTCAAGATGAATCTACCCCAATGGACGTGAACACCTAACATTTATCAAGTTTGCGGTTCCCCTTTGATCATTATTAAAACTATATATTCATGATATTGTCTCAGGAAACCCAAACTCTTGTAAGAGTCATTCCCCAAATTTCATTTCGTTCCCTGTCTCTCGCCCTTCCTTTTTGAAACGCGTTTCCCTCCCAGTTTCACCCAATCTTTTATTCATGTTTACCCCTTGCACCCAAGGGACTCGGCCACTCCACCTCTATCCTTTCTTGTTCCTCGAGAGTAGTTTGTTGCAAGTTTGCGAACATTATTGTGAGTCGTGATTTAAATAGATTTGAATAAGACAAAGTGAACTCGAGTCTTTTTATCTTGAAGTATAATTAGCTCCACGGAAGAAGCGCTCGTAGACTTTGATTATCTAATTTTCTTTACTCTATCAAAAGCATGGTCTCTTCGCGTAGCTGTCTGGATAGGTACCGGAAAAACAGTCTCACTTGTTGTGTCTGTTTTTCCATATCTCTAACGCCTCCGTTAGATGTTACAGTTTTCCATATTTTTCCGTATTTGTATAAGTTTCCAGTCCAAAAATTTTTACAGTTATGAAGTATTCTCGTTATTTCTAACCCCACAAATTTCTGGACGCATTCCTCATCTTTCTTTTCATAGAAATATTATATATATATACATATATATATATATATATATATATATATATATATATATATATATATATATATATATATATATATATATATATATATATATATATATATATATATATATATATATATATATATATATATATATATATATATATATATATACATTTATATATATATGCACACCAACCCTAAGCACACCATTTTCGTTTCCACTCTCTGAGGACTTCCTTGGTCATTAGGCTATATCCTCCATACCCGCATTTGTACTGCGGTATTACGCATTCATATCACTAACAACAATTCTCTCATATCTCTCTGGTATTTCATATACTGTGTAAAATTCTGCAGTCCTGTATAGAATTCATCTCTTCTTTTTTCAGTTTATTTTTTGGTTCATAGCGTACTAAAATACTCCTGCTGCACTGTTCTGATTTAAATCTCAGGAATAATCTACATCTCAATGCTCTCCATTCTGTCAGCGTTTTTTCCTTCATTTGGTTTTAAGATCATGCCTACTTTTTACCAATTCCATATGCTCTTCCAGGATATTTATAAATTTTTTTATATCGTTAGATCCATTCAGTCTTTTCTCGTTCCTCTGCACCGTGATCTGCAAACAGATGAGATGATTTTGATTTCTGTCTTGTCCATCTTTCCAGTTTAATTTAGAATTTTTGTATTGAGAGTTCATATTTTCAATTTATCCTTAGTATTTATGCACCGTGAGTTTCTATGCACCCCTGTTTGACCATGACTAGTAATCATTTGTAAATTGTGCATATCCACTTATGAGGCAGAATCTATGTAGGATTTACTGACTAGGTACACTAAAGGATAACCAGTTTCTTGTAGCTTGTAGTTCCTAACTGATTAAGGTTAATGACTGCTGCTGTTGCCAGCTCAATTTAACCAAGATACCAGGCATACAGAGTTGAAGCCAAGGAGACATAGCACTTGGTGTCCAGTGCTAGTAATTTCTGTTGCTCATCCTGACTATGGACAATGTCTGATTGTAAATCTAACCTTTACCTAAGAAGGCATCACCTTTTACAAGGCATCAGGCGCTTGTACACTAAGCTCAGCACCCTAATCCAGATACTGCCAGCTGGTGGTCAGTCTGGGCTTAGTGCTCACTAAGGGTTAGGGAAGTAATTCTGAAGGTGTAATCATGCCCCTGTTCCCATGTTCTGCACACACACGCACACACACACACACACACACACACACACACACATATATATATATATATATATATATATATATATATATATATATATATATATATTATATAATGTGTGTGTGAGGGTGTGTGCGTGTGTACTTCCAGCTTATCCTAGTTATTCTAAACTTCATTCACGACCCATCTTAGTCCAAAAATGTATATCTATTTCTGCTGTCTTTTCTTTAACCCTGGAGATATAGCACACCCTTGTGTCTCTCCCATTTTTTTTTTACATCAAGCGAGTAACTCCTGCCTACAAACTCTGACACATACTTCCCTCCACAATATAAACTCTTGATTGTGCTGAACTATTTATGTATATATATACATATATATATATATATATATATATGTGTGTATGTGTGTTAAAAAGAAGCCTAGGTGACGGTCTGCAAACTTATTAGGCAAATTCTCGTGATATGGTACTTTTTAGCACCATGGCTATAGAAGACATTAAGCATACAAATTAGAAATAACTTTTAAAATCATCTGCATATGACTTACAAAGGTTAACATCTTAAAAGCTGTAAAGCAGTAAAAAACTAGAAAAAACCTTTAGAAAGAAGACAGCCCATCACCTGTTATGAGAGTTGAATCTGAGTGACATGCTCATTTTCGTGAGGGAGGTCATTGACTTCAGCAATATACAAAAGGTTGAAGAGGTCTGGTTGTCAGGTAGAGAAACAAGTTATTTACCGGTTAATATTAAAAACGGAGTGAGTGGTGACTGAATTATAGTTACTGAATAATAGAATCCTAAAATTTCTTACCCTTTGATGTTTTTCATGTAGCTATCCACACGTCCAATGACTATACTTTCTCTTTATTTTGGAATCTGTAACGATTTTAGTTTGGCTACCCGGGCACTCTTTCTCTCCATTTTGAAATTATTATCCATTAAACAAGTTTAGCTTCACTTTAAATGAATCAGAGCTCTTCCACTGCTATGTGCATAGATTAAGTCGACGTTCTCTCTCACGAAAATGAGTGTGTCACTCAGATTTAGCTCTCACAGAGATAGGTACTCGTCTCTCTTCTTTTTTGAAAATTTTTATTGTTTCTAACTTAAATATCTCATTGTTTTTACGATTTCATCCGTCGCATATTTCAGGCATGTATAATTTGGACAATTGCTTTATGGTGATGAAGAGGTTGAACTGAACTGAAGTTCTTGTACAGAGAACCACTGATAAGCAAATGGATCCTATCATACAATACGCAAATGGATTGCTGCTGTCTGAAGAAAATGCGCATTTTTCCCGGGATAGCGAGCATTTTAAAGAATTTCTATATCTACAGAATATACGAGTAACAAATTGAATAACTGAAGGTTGGAAGGTATTAATATAAAATGACAACGGTCACGGAAGCGACGATTGAGGATTTAAAAATGTCGAATTGTTGTACTGGATATGCTAGAGCTTTGGAAAGGTTCGATAGAGTGAATTAGAGAAATAACAATGTCTCTGTGGAAGGGTATACTTTTCCGGTGAAAGTGTACCGTAGCATTTAGATTAATTCACAGTTAAATCAGTTCAAGGTAACAAAGGGGGTAAGTGGATCAAACGTTTGTTTTGAGAGACTGGTCGTAGGCGTTTGAGAGTAAAGGAAAAATTTGTATTTTGGTTATATTAACACACAAATAATTCATGTCAGAACCGACAGGAACATAACACGGAGGGGCTTAATTGCATATGGAGGAAACTTTTTCCTTTAACAATGGTTAGAAGTCATCATAAGGAAAATGGTATATGCTAAACGTGCACGATGGAGAGTAACACGAGTTAGGGGTAAAACGCAAAGGCCTATTTGGATCGAGTTGTATGAAAAGTCAAGGAAATGGTGATGGAGTACGTATATAATTGCCGGATACAAAAGGCGATAGCATTAGAATGGCGATAGTAAAGAAAAGCAGCTAATACTCGTGAAACAGTTTGAAAATGTTTTTAAGAAGGAGCAACTGAATGTTAGCAAGAATAAAGAAACTGTAGAAAAAGGAGCCAAAAATATAGAGCAATGGATGCTGATACATATGGCAAAAGAGAGGTGGTTGACTGGCAAAACAATTTAGAGGTAGATGTATCAGCTGATGCCTGAATGAGAGTAGAGGTGATTCACAAGGTAGTTGACCTAAGGAATATAGCAAAATCCTTGCAAAGGCTTCAAAGAAATGACTCTCAAAATACATTCTTACAAAAGTAAGAATGTATTTTGAGACTGTGGAACCCATATCGTCCATGAAAGTGGAATGTGGAAGCTAATTGCTAATTGAAATATGAAAAATGGCAGCTGATAATATAGCTTTTAGGGCTATAGATTGGTGAAAAGCACTGCGGGGAAGGAGGAGAAAGGAGTTGAGAAAGTGCTGATAAGAGGACTGGAAGAGTTAATGGGATGTAAGGCCCTTCTTATTTAGGATATTTATGGAGGGTAGAATATAGAGGTGAGTGATGCAGCGCATGTAGGATGAAAATTGTGCCAATGATGTTTTACAATGTTTCTGTATATATATTAAATATATAAATATATATATATATATATATATATATATATTGTATATATATATATATATATATATATATATATATATATATATATATATATATATATATATATATATATATATATATATATATATATATATATATATATATATATGCAGAAACATCGTAAAACATCAATAGTGGTCTTATATTTGTTTAAATTATACTGATGAGGTCTTAATGTATGCATTTATTACAGATGGAATGAATGACAGAATACTCTTTTGACTATAGGCAACCCTTTGTTTTTGTTTCGCTAAAGCAAGATGTATTAGTAAGATGATTTATTATTTGTGAAATTTAGCCTTGAAATCTTAATCTGAAGTCTCCACAGTAAAATGAATATTTCTCTCAATTTTTTAATATCCTAACACTTGAGAGTATATAATTAGATTTTATATATATATACCATATATATATATATATATATATATATATATATATATATATATATATATATATATATATATATATATATATATATATATATATATATATATATATATATATATAAATATATATATATATATATATATATATATATATATATATATATATATATATATATATATATATATATATATATATATAATAATCTGTAATTATATATTCTCAAATGTTAGAATATTAAAAAAATGAGAGAAGAAATTTCCATTTTTATTGTGGAGACTTCAGATTAAGATTACCTCCTGCAATAACAATTGGATTAACTTCTAGCGATGGGGAAATATACGTGTGATCCTATATGTATGATGATTTACTGTTGTTCCGGCTTTTTGTCATTTGTTCAGGCGGCTGTTATTACCTCCCTGTGAGGAAACGGTATGAAGTTCCATTATTAAGAACAGCTTGAATGACCAACTGATATCTCAGCTAGGTAGTTGAAGGCTGATTTCATTTCATGGAAACACATTTTGCCCTGGAACCAGTCCATTGTTTCCAGGTCTTTAAATAATATACTGATGAGTTAGTGGTCTTGATTTAAATTATACTGATCATTTATTATGCATTTATTACAGATGGAATGAATGACAGAATACTCTTTTGACTATAGGCAACCCTTTGCTTTTGTTTTGCTAAAACAAGATGTATTAGTAAGATGATTTATTATTTGTGAAACGTAGCCTTGAAATATTATTGGTCTTACTACATGAGGGCATAACCCATGATATTTATTGCCAAATTTAAACAGGCTGGCTTCTTCAGTAATAGACGAATATCATTGACCGCACGCTCCTAACGAGTGTCTGAATTCGAGTCCCAGTAGGAGAGGGATTCGAGACTTTCCCCTGGAAAGTTTATCGTCATCTCAAAACCAAAAAAGAGAAAAGAAGACGAGATATTTATGTGTATGCTATAGGAAACGGTTAAGGTAAAAGGAACCAGTATAGCCTATGTAATTGCATATATTCACCTATAGTGCTTTTCCTCTGTGGAGGCATATCTATGCATTTTACAACTGTCTTTGGATGAGGTTGCAAATCCTATACTATATACGTCATGCTTAAAACCCACGATAGTTGATTAAATTATTAACAATATTAACTGAATATGTCACCATTGGGTTTTCAACGCAACGCACACTTAGTGATCCATCCTTGTCAAGGTTTCGAAACCAAGGGCGATTGCTTCTGTAGTCATTCCTTCATGTTCTTTGCAGCGTCCCTTCAGCACCTAGCTGCAACCCCTTTCATTCCTTTTGCTGTGTCTCCGTTCATTTCCCTTTCTTCCATCTTACTTTCTACCCCCTCCTAACAATTGTTTCATAGTGCAAATGCGAGGTTTCCCTCCTGTTACACATTTAAAACCTTTTTGCCCTCAATTTTCTTTTTCAGTACTGAATAACCTTATAGGCCATAGCGCTTGGTCTTCGACCTAAGTTGTATATTCTATTCTTAGTGGAAGACATTATGAACCTCAAAATCGCGAAGCATACATGCATACACACATTCACAGACATTTTTGGGTTCTTATATAGGAATTATAAAGAAATCTAAATCTCATGGTGGAACTCAGAATAATCTCCTCAGCAATAGTGAAAAAAAAGCAAATGCTCTTTTACTGATATTAGATTTCGCTCATACATCAGTAAAAAAGTGAGGTGAAATGAATGTTAAAGGAATTAAAGATAAAACAGAAAAGTATTATGATAATAAAGGTTGATAAATTTATTGTGAAAGGAAATTTAAAGGATATTAGAAACTGAATACGCTAACAAAAAATTTAAGCTGTATCAAAAACTAATAACGTAGAAAATTTTAAAATTTCAAAAGAAGTAACACACGTTACTTCCCCCATCACATGCAGCGCTTATGTTCGGCAATCATTTATCTTCTCGAAGCTTAGATTGGATCCTGGAAGTTTTTCTTTAGTTCAGCCGAGTTATTCTGGGTTAATTTTTCACAGACCATTGCTTAATGAAGTTCTCGGAAATTTTGCTAACGCCTCTAAAAAGGTGGAAGTTGTTCCAATCACTTTCATAGTAGTGTTTCTTACATTCCCCATATTATTTGTCAGTAATTGGTAGGAGATCTTGAAAAACAGTGGACTGTTTGTAAATGGATATTGAGGAATTGGTAAGAGATCTTAAAAACCGTGGAGTGTTTGTGAATAGATATCAAGGAAGGATGTTATTAAGGAAGCAAAGGAGAGTCGTCTTCGAAAAGCATACAGATTGTTCTGTGGGTCTGGGACTCTTTACAATAAGGATCCTGACATTTTGTAAATGAAAAATGGATATATCAAGGGCGCTTGCTGCTGTAGGCATTACTTAAGTTTTAAATGTCAATTGCTTCCGTCAAGCTATGAAATAAACGTTGTTGGTATAAGATATTACAGCAGTTTGTTGAAAGGATATTTGAGAGAGCGATGCCCACGTTTGTCCTGTTGGAGAATGGATGAATTTTGGCAAAGATGCTTCGTTGGTCACAGTTCATTTATTCGTCAACCATTCTCAACTAGATTTTACATTCGGAGTTCGTATGTAGTGTCCTGTATATTTCGAATCCTGAACAAATAATGATGATAATAATAATAATGAAAATATGCGTATTTTTGGTTAACTGATAGCAGAACTGTGTAGCTTAATGTAAAAATGGAAATAGA
>NC_089752.1:104037320-104052320 GCF_040412425.1 Macrobrachium rosenbergii
CCCTGAAGCCTCTTGTCAGATTTTTAACTAAGTTCTTTCTTTCTTAGCTTCAGTTTCATTCTGTATTAGGCTACTCTGAGGTCAGCCCTTTTGTCCTGCAGCTGCACTAAAAGGAATCCCTTATTCTGATCCTTTAATTTCAGCATTTTATCGTTTGCCTCTATATATATATATATATATATATATATATATATATATATATATATATATATATATATATATATATATATATATATATATATATATACAGTGTATATATATATATATATATATGTATATAGACGAGCAATTTGGAATAGAATGGTCTGTTCACAAAATAGGTAGTAGCTTTGTGCTACAGAAAAACTTCCCATGGATAAAGGCATTTTTCATGAATTAGGAAACGAAATTACACTTTAAAATTCAATACAAAGGCCACAATAGTGCAAACAAACCAATATACACTAAAATTAGCGGGAAAAAGTAATGTTCCCTCCCTTAGACATATCAGCAAGTAAAACACATTACATAAATTACAATAACCTTTATTTACATACATACAGAGTCAATAGCGGGTATGGCCTCCGTGAGCAGCAATAACGCCCACCAGACGGCGTGGCATGCTGTCTACCAGATGTACAAGGTTCTCAGCAGGTATCCTGTCCCATTCTTCCAAAAGAGCCTGACCTAATTCTCTAAGGATGGATGGCTGGTTGTCCCTTTGTCTAATTGGACTGCCCAATTGATCCCATAAATGTTCTATGGGGTTGAGATCTTGGCTCAGTGCAGGTTGCCTCAGGACGTTCACATCCTCTCCTTCAAGGTAAGTACCAGAGCAGTGAATCGCAGATTCACCGGAATCTGAGTGTACAACACTGGCACCATGTGGTTTTTGGAGATGAGTCCAGATTTCTGCTGTTTCCGGTAGATGCTAGGAGGCGTGTACGCAGACAGGCTGGAGAACGTCTCAGGGACGAGTGTATACAAGCTCGAGTTTCTGGAGGTGGTGGAAAGAGTCAACTTGTCATTCTGGATCCAAACGTGACCGGTGACGTGTACAGACAGTTGCTGGATCGGAACCTTCTTCCATGGGCTCGTGGTTTGTTTGCCAATAATTTCCGGTACCAAGACGACAGTGCGCCTGTCCATCGAGCATGTGTGGTGACTACTGACCTTGAAGGGCAGGGTATGAACGTCCTGAAGGAGTCTGCACTGAGGCCGTCCAATTAGACAAAGGGACAACCAGCCATCCACCCTTAGAGAATTAGGTCAGGGTCTCTTGGAAGAATGGGACAGGATACCTGCTGAGAACTTTGTACTGCTGGTAGACAGCATGCCACGCCGCCTGGTGGGCGTTATTGCTGTTCACGGAGGTCATGACCGCTGTTGATTCTTATATATGTAAATAAAATTTATTGTAATTTATGTACATGTGTTTGAATTGCTGATATGTCTGAGAAGAAGGTTCAGATGTGAAATACGAAAGGAAGTGAACATTACTTTTTTTCTGCTAATTTTAGTGTATATTGGTTTGTTTGCGACCAATGTGGCCTTTGTATTGAATTTTAAAGTGTAATTTCGTTTCCTAATTCATGAAACATGCCTTTATCCATGGGAAGTTTTTCTGTAGCACAAGACTACTACCAATTTTGTGAACAGACCCTTCAATTCCAAATTGCTCGGCCAGAAATGCATGTGACAAACTTTTTGGCGAATAGTGTATATATATATGGATAGATATATGCATGTATATATATACATATATATGTGTGTGTGTTTATGCGTGTGTGTGTTTGTAATGTTATATTTTTAGAGGTGTAAGTTGATGCTATTTTTCGTAGAATTATTTTCTTATGACATTGTTTTGTGAGAACTTTTTCGTGTAGTGGTGGCGCTTTCTTTATTAAATTGCAGTGGGTTGTCATGATGACTGACTGAAAGACGGAAGGTGTGGCGTTGTAAATCAAGAGTGAGAGACGCGTCTGTGATGTCTTTGGGAAGGTATGCATTTGTCAGTATGGTGATTCAGCAAAGTTAGCTCCATGGCAACAGTTTCCTTCGCTCGGCTGTGGTGACGATTTATGTAAGCTTGTATGTGCGGGTTATTTTGTGGAGATTCAAATATATAACGAAGTGGATAAGAGTTAGAGACTGACTGTCAGTAATTGTCGCAACGAAGTTTTGTTCTTCATAAATGTATTCAGTTTTGAGGAGATATTGGCATCTGTTTTGTAACCTTTGAAAAGAAAATCAGATATCTGCCACCAGTTCTCTCTCTCTCTCTCTCTCTCTCTCTCTCTCTCTCTTTGCACAGTCAGATACAGCTAGGTTTTTGTGGCTTTCATGTTAAGTTAGTTGCTATAAAACCTTAGAGAGCTCGCAACTGTATATTAAGAAAAAGTGACATTTATGCCGAAGTGCTTTGGTATTTACGATATTGCTAAGAAGTATACAAGAGCATGAAAAAATTAAAACGAAATATTTTATTTCAGTGATGTGTGTGAGAAGTGAAGCTGTGCTCAGTGATGAAGCTCCCTTAATCTTATCTGAAAATTTTAATAGAATTAAGAAAGTAATAAGTCAGTACTACTTAATATGTACTTATTTGTTTGAGCACGTACTTTGAAAAATTCAATTCTAAATTTCTAACTTCAACTCAAATGACCATCTTTTAGATTTGAGCTCACTTTTTGGTTCCATCTTTACCCATGAACAAATTTAAAGAGCCATAACATAATTAAATACGCTAATTTAATTAATATTTTCGTTTCTCCAAAAGTCATTTAGTGTTAGAATTTGGGGGTCTATAATAAAAAAAAATTCTTTATACAACTAAATAGGAAATAAGTAGGATGTAGATTGCAGGAAATGCACGTTTGATTTTACAGTAATTATTCAGAAATAGAAAAAGACGTCTCTGTTGTACAATTATAGTTCAACTAATACAAATATTGATCAAGCACGAAGAGAAAAGCTTCTATTAGGAATGTATTCTAACACGTTCAGACACATACATATATATCTGCGTGTATACATACATACATACATATATATATATGTATGTATGTATGTATATATATATACACATATATATATATATATATATATATATATATATATATATATATATATATATATATATATATATAAAGGGATAGAAGTTTTGTGTTTGATGTTTACAAGAAACCTACCAACGTCTGTTCTTATGTCCACTATTATTCAGATCACCACGTTAATGTAAAACTTTCAGTTTTTTGTAGCATGTTTTTAAAGGGCATTAAGGATATGCAGCCCGGAATTCTTAGACTCGGAATTTTGTAAAATTTACGACGTAGGAATTATGTTAAAATACCCAAAGTTTTTAATCGACAAATCTTTACAGAAAGCTAGAAACATTTTTATTCCAATAACAATAGGGAGACTTTGGTGAGAGAAAATATTTTGACACTTCCATATAACGTAAATCTTTGTTTCATTAAAAAATTACTGAAAATTTTCAAGATAACTGTTGTTTACAAGAATTCAGGGACACTTCAGAATATCATTGTTCGTAACTCCCAAAACAAATTAATGGCTGTATTTACACGATTCCGTGTGCTGGATGTAGTAATAAATACCTTGGTCAAACTGGTAAAGAACTAGATTATCGTCTAAAACAGCATCGTCACGCAGTTCGAACAGGCCAATTGACAAGTGCTTTATTTCTACATATGAATGATTTTAACCATTGTATAGACTGGAAAAATTCATCTGAGATAATTTTTGTAACCACATTGTTAAGAGAAATATAATTGAATCTGCCTTTATTAAGCATTTTAACAATCAACTTATGAATATTAGTTCGGGTCTTTTTAAATTAGATAGTTACCTTGTTCATAAAATTGTAGGGAAGTACAATGTTACCTTTTAGCAATAGCCTGTTCTAACTGTAGTTTCAGTTCTTAAGTATTTTTAAAGTATATTTTGTTTGGTATGTGACAATTTGACTTCAAACTAGTGATTGCATTCAGTAATGATGTTTAGCTTGTTAGTGGCTTTGATCTTTGTTTTGTGAAGTTTTCTTGTTTATTTCTCTATTTATTTATTTTACTTTGTACCCCGAAGAAGTGTACATAATACACGAAAGCGCTTGGTACCTGGTCTTTAATTTTCACCTTTCATGTGGTCGTCTACGTATATATATATATATATATATATATATATATATATATATATATATATATATATATATACATACATACATATACATATATATATATGTGTATGTAAGTACGTATGTATGTATATATATTATATACATATATACATGTATATATATTTATTATATATATATATAGACAGTATATGCACTACATTACTTACACATACACACATACTACTGTATATATATATATATATATATATATATATATATATATATATATATATATATATATATATATATATATATATATATACAAATAAATATGTATGTATACATGTATACATATACATATATATATATATATATATACATGTATGTATGTATGTACACGTGTGTATGCGGGCGTGGTTACTTAAACGATCAGCCTACAAGAAATTAAATGGAAGAAGTTAGCAGAAATTGTGGATCCATTCAGGAAGTGAACAATTCACGAAATTACAAAAATAAACAACCTTAATTGAGAGATCCCAATTAGACTTGGCAGTCAGATTTTCGAAATTCATTTTCATTCAGTATTTTGAAGCTAGAATTTCGACAAAAACATGAACCCAAGTCAAAAAAAGCTTTCGTTAGTTATTAAACTGAATTTCATCTATTAATTACCCGTTCAACCCTGGAGATTTTATTTTTATTATCCAGTGTTTACACCAGATCTTTATCTAACACTTGTATAGTAGCGCACCTACTGTGGAATATACCGGCAAGGACGAGTAAGAAAGCTTTGATATGACTCAATAATAAGTATCATAATTGTGACCTAGGCCCAACTCCTACCTACCAGCTTTATCAGTGAAACTGTCTTTAATTAAAGAGTAGGGTTGGTTTTCAACATAAACAAGATATATCATAAATCATTGCTTTATACGAATATGCTCATACATAGATGCAACAATTCAATTTTGGACATTTTACACTCACAAATACAGTTCGAGGGAGATTCCATAGTACGTATTTTATAAATATTGTTACGACCAACAGTCTTATAAACAGAAGGGAGGCGGCAGCCTATAATAAGTAGGAAATTCGTAAGTTTCGGGAGAGAATTAGCAGGTGTTAGGAGAGCGAACATTAACATCATTGAATTTTTGGTTATTTACATTGAGATGCCGTTTAATTAGATTAATGCAAGATGAAACCGATGACCGGTAAATTTGGCGACTGGTTAAAAGAAGATTCTAAAATAACGACGATAAAGGAGTAAGGGCGGTGCCGTCTCCCTCGGGCCCCTCATGCTACTCTTCTTTTTGGGAGAGAAAAAAAAACCCCGAAAAGTAAAAAAAAAAAAAAAAAAAAAAAAAAAAAAAAAAAAAAGTTACAAACGCTATACGTCCAAATCGGTCCTTTCAGGGAGAAATGTTAATCTTCTCTAGATGAAAACAAATATTTGAAACAGTGCTCGTACACGGTATAAATAATTCAACAGCTTAAGAACAAAAAGAACCAGAGACATTATGACTGAAATCGAAATATGAAATGAGTCCTCACTTCGGAAATATAAATATAAAATGAAGCCTTTGGAAATCATACTAAATCATTTTGAAAGAAACCCTAAGTCTTTGAAACACTCATTATTCTCTAACAGTCGAAGATGAATAACTTACCAAGCCATCAGGAACTCGAAAGAACATTTTTGACGAGGTCGCGCTTCACTTTTGTGATAAAATTCTTCTGTCATATCCCTGGAGCAGCATATTCGGGCGCCATTCTTAGTATTCAGTTTGTTTCAACTCTCCAAGGAGTTACAGGAGATGGTAGGAAAATATTAAAATATTTCATAAACACTGTTGCTAGTAGTGTTCTTTTTCAGTCGTAGAACTTCTCTGTTTATTCCCAAGTTAGCTTCGGAGAAGCTCTCTGTAGCAGAACTTCACCAGTACCAGTATCAATTAGCATCAGCACATTGCTGAAAATGATGACAGAAGTTTGGTGACAACGAGTTGATTCGACAACCAGTTAACCCTTTCAGAGGATTGCTAGCAGTGCTAATTCCAAATAAATTTTTCAGATTTTCTTTGGAAATTTCGTCGAAGGGTCGACAATTTCGTGAACGAAAAATGTTCAATACAAATTCAGTTGTAACAGGAAAGACGACAATTGAGCAACGCTGCCTTCTTACTTACATGGGGGTTGATGAAGACGGAGTCGAGGGAGGCTGGGGGGAGGTTGCGGTGGCGGTTGGCAGAGGACTGACTTTCAACGCTTGCGAATTACTTTCCTTGAATAAACATTAGCAAAGCTAATTTCATGGTTCAAGAGCTATTTCTCAGTGGTAGTAGCATAGACAGTGCTTCTGAGGTACGCAGTTTCCGGTTCTCTAAAACAATTTCCTGCCTTAGCCAAATTCTGGAATTGAAAATGAGCAAGAAAATAGAGATCAGGATCATCTTGTAATTTTACTGTGATAATTTCTTCACCAGTTTTTTGTCAAGATCATTTTGAAAAGCAATTCTGCTTCCTTAACAGGGATTGTTGCAGCAAAATCCTTTTTAAGACTTACAGCTGCCCACTGTCTAAATATGCTGGCTGTAGACATATTGCTTGTTGCACTTACAGCAGCAAATACCATTTGCAAAATAATATATCTATATAGACTTTGTATTATCCCCTTTTATACCTTGGACTTAGAGCACTTATGTCCCACGTAAAATAATATTTTCTTGACTGATAATTTTATTTCCTTATTGCTGATTGAAGTGGAGCTTTGGTGGGTGGAGCTGTTGCTGTGCTGTTCAACTGAGGGTAAGAATGCGGCAGTTATCACTGTGCCTCTTTCTTTCCTTAAAAAAAAAAACAGTAGTCGAAAGATAATTTTATGCAATCATTTAAGCCAAAAACTTTTTCATATCTATGTATTCATATATATATATATATATATATATGTGTGTATATATATATATACATATATATATATATATATATATATATATATATATATATATATATATAATATATAATGTGAAATGTATAATTTAAGTGAAATGCTCTTTCTTTTGTGTCATCAACGTGGTATCGCCCATTAGCGATTCAAAACTGGCAGTAAAATCAATTTGTTAAGGTTCTAACCCTCTGACGACCATCTATTTCCAATATGTTGATAATGCGATTAATTTCATAATTACTAAGCTCATTATTGCTCTCAGGAACTCTAACATTTTTGCGGAGCCTGAAACTTCTCCCAATACTTTCTTAAAAAAACATAAAAGTTCTAAAATTCCCTTTGATGCGATGCGACTACTTTAAAAGCCAAAGGGTTTGGTCTCTCCAAAGGGTATCTTGTGATGTATACCACGAAACACATTTCCTCCCGACTGGGAGTGGAAAGACAAACGCGGCGAAGAGTCAGGAAATCATCTCCTTTTGAACGGAGATCTATTGGGTTTGAGAGTTTAAAGCAGTCACGTCGGAGTCGATCGTGGAACCAATTTTCTTTGTCTTCGAGGTTTGTGTATGTGAGGTTTTGCTATCAGATACTGCGGCGTGTTTGTTTTCCAGGATTGTAATATGCGGTGCGGCTACGCGTTGGTTACTCTATGCACTGGTTATTTTACTTTACGAGCATTGTTCGAGGTTTGTGTATGTGAGGTTTTGCTATCAGATACTGCGGCGTGTTTGTTTTCCAGGATTGTAATATGCGGTGCGGCTATGCATTGGTTACACTATGCACTGGTTATTTTACTTTATGAGCATTGTTCGAGGTTTGTGTATGTGAGGTTTTGCTATCAGATACTGCGGCGTGTTTGTTTTCCAGGATTGTAATATGCGGTGCGGCTATGCATTGGTTACACTATACACTGGTTATTTTACTTTACGAGCATTGTTCGTTAATCATAATTTATTAAGCATTCGGTAATTATTATAGAAATCTTCTTACAAATAACTCTGTATTATTTCGTTTCTGAGCAAGTCGTTATTTTAGCTGTTCATAAGTTTCCAAAATCGTGAGAAAAAGCGTGCAGCATTGCTACCAAAAGAGTAAAAACAACGAAGAGAATTTTTTTTATGTAATTAGAAGGTATTCATGAAATCTGGTAAATTTCATCATTGTTTCCTCCACATTAATATGCAACGCACTTCCGTGATGAATTACGGTCTCCATAATTTGGTCAAGGTTAAGACATGGTACAGAAATACTGAAAGTCTACGCAATATCATGAGTTATGAAAATTGTATTTTCCAGCAAGCAAATCTCGTTCGGCAAATATTTTTATCTTGTGGCCGCAGAACAGGTCAGCGAAACATTTATTCAATTGAAAAACTCTGTCAGTTGTTAACTGAACTAAGAAGTAGAATGTCAGTTGTTAACTGAACTAAGAAGTAGAATGTCAGTTGTTAACTGAACTAAGAAGTAGAATGTCAGTTGTTAACTGAACTAAGAAGTAGAATGTCAGTTGTTAACTGAACTAAGAAGTAGAATGTCAGTTATTAACTGAACTAAGAAGTAGAATGTCAGTTGTTAATTGAACTAAGAAGTAGAATGTCAGTTGTTAACTGAACTAAGAAGTAGAATGTCAGTTGTTAACTGAACTAAGAAGTAGAATTCACTCTCGACGGTTTGTGATTAGTAGGAAATAGGACTGGCAAATCCTTGCATCATGAACATTAGTTGGATGCAATGTGCTCCTGCAATGCCGCTTTATTTTCATTCCTGCTCACACAAACACACACACACATACACACACACACACACACAAAGTCCTTTAGAAATGGACGGTGAATAAGTGTATGAGAACTGAAAAGGACTTGCAAATTGCGGCCCAAATCATCGCTACTGAGCCAGCAGTTAATGGGAGAAATTCCTAATTAGTTTGGTATATAATACGATCATATTTGCATAAACGAAGATGCCTCTCGTCTCTCGTTATATTTCGGTATACATGTATACCGTCAAAAGATACCGTAAGATGGAGCGAATGTTATTTGATTTTCCTACCGCTGTCAGATATTAGTCAAATTTGTTAACCATTATAAGACACATTCCGTTCCTATCCCAGAGAGGTGAATTCATCGGAAACGCCTCAGGTGCATCAAATTTACTTTTACGCCTGAAGATTCTAGACGTCAAATATTTTTTTTCCTTTTTCTCGGAAACATTCATCCTTTTCCTTACGTAGTTCAACGAATCCATTTCTTAGCCCTTACTGAGATTAGGTAATGAATTCGAAAAGCAAAATGTCCGTGGCTGGTGTAATAACATTTGAAGGTAGTTATAGTAACGCTTTCAGAGGTGCAAGTCAAAGGACTTTTGAAACCCTTCTTCCATTCCTTCATTCATCCGGGCCACAATCTTTGAAGTCTGATAATTCGGCTACTTAGCCCAGTGAGCGTAGATCAGTTGATATCCGTATGAAAAGCAGCATGGCTGGCCATATAAAGGTTAGGAATTGGCTTTCTCGCAAACGCATTACAGGGAATTTTAATCCGCTGTATTTTGTTGAACAAGAAAAATATTTTTTATCAGTATATGATATTAAAGAATTAGCTACTAGGCAATATTTCAAACCATCGGTAGTGACATTTGCATTTCGATGAATGGATAGTAATTTGGATTTACCAAGATGATAGACACACGATGAATGGATAGTAATTTGGATTTACCAAGATGATAGACACACATGACAGAAGAAATGAACTGTCAAACGGAAAGACTCATAATGCAAATAGTTTTGATTGTAAATTTATCTTCATAACATTGCTTCTTAAAAATTATTCCCAACCCCCTCTAAGAACCCATCATCGAAATCCGTCATGATGCTAGCTTTTCGATATCCTTCCCCGTAGGGGGTAGTGTCGTTCGTTGCTCCTCATGCGGTGCACTGTAGGCAATACTTAAGGTTCTTTGCATCATCCCTTCGGTCCTTAATTGCAACCCCTTTCGTTCCTTTTACTGTACCTCCTTTCGTATTCTCTTTCTTCCACCTTACTTTCCACCTTCTTCTAACAATTGATTCATAGTGCAACTGCAAAGTTTTCCTCCTGTCACACCTTTTAAACCTTTTACTGTCAATTTCCGGTTCAGCGATGAATGGTCTCATAGGTCCCAGTGCTTGGCCTTTGGCCTAAATTCTGTATTCAGTTCAATTCAATTCAATATCCTTTTTTGAAGAGCACTTTCTTCCTTTCATGATTACGCCACACACCGAGAGGACTCCTCTACTTACTACCTCCATTCTTGTTTTTTCCCACGTGTAGTTTGTTGTGAATTGGAGAACATGATAAAGGGTCTAGTTTTATACAGATTTGACGAAAGTGAGGAGAATATAAATTTCTCCTTTGAGAGCTTCCAGCTGCAACCTGTTTCATTAGCTCCTGACGCATCGTATGAGAAATGCTCTTAACCCTTAAAATTAGTTTGTTCTGTCCAAGTGAGTAACCAAATTATCACCCCTCTAGCACTCACAATATCATGTGCAAACATAAGGATCTCGTATGATTTAATTGATAGATAAAGATATGGCACTTTGGGATAGTAGCTTTAATGTAAAATATTTACTTCAGAATGTGGCAGTTATGTAACTTGTATAATTCTTGCAAAAACTGTAGATAGGCTTGACATAAATTAGTGCAATTGTTTGCAGTCATGTTTTAGAATATTCGGCATTTCCTATTGTATCATTGGCAAACGAACTTATTTGGAAATATGATTCCAGATTTGCCATTGGCAACTTCTTTTCTCATATTTTATCAAATACAGTATAAATGAAATATTTTTAATCAAGAATGTGTATATGGATTTATTGATAATATTATTCGCGCAGAACCGGTGGTTTTCTTTGCTCAGTTTAATGCGTTTCTTCTTTCAATAATAATTCAGATTGGCAAATAAACAAATTCCTTCTTTTTCAGTGATATCATCATCAAAAGAATCTAATGTCGGAAACCCCTACAATATACAGACGCTATTTCTTACATCATGTTTCAGGAAAGACGACCAGTGTTCTCCCTTCGATTTTTATTTGTTTTTAAGATACGGAATCCACAATATAGTCATCATAAGACATCAAAGACCTTAGGCAATATAAAAAGTAAAACGTCTGCTTTATTCTGAATACTCGGTTGCGAAGTGCAGTGATAAAAAGTGCAATATAATTTCATACAGATTCAACGAAAAGCATTTTTTAAAGCTAATATTTCGCCTCTCTCATTCAGCCTAGAACGTGACCATTTTATTCACGTGCTAAGAATTTTCAGCACAAATATGATTTTCTAGTTTGTGCATAACAAAAGGAAACTTGTTTTAAAAAATCCCCATGATAAAAAATTCGTGATGTTCATTAGCTTCCATGAAAGATATCTATTTTTTTAATTTATTACAAGGGTAAAAATCCCTACCTGAGAGATAAAGCAATATAACAGTTATTGGGAAATGTCAGAGACATCGTAAAGTTTCGTAAATAAAACGCATTCCTAATTGTTGATGTATATTTCTTGATGAAAATAAGTGCAGAATAAGCACAGAAATAACTACAGAAAATAAGCACAGAAAGATCTTCACACAGCACACTATGCTAAAAGCAGGTCGAGCCATCTTACCACAGGCAACAGACCCGGACAATTACTTTGATTATTTCTGAATGACAACAGTGCAATATTTACCTTCCCTGTGGCTGTTATAATTACATAGAGCACTGCCCTTTCAGCTCTGGCTGCAGCCCACTGCAACACCTACAGTCCTACGTCAAATGGTAGAACTATATATATCGGCTGCTACAGTATTACTCCAAGCCTGATAAAAATCGTTGAACCACATTTTTCCACTTTTAATACGGACCTCATTAAAATGGGCGAGCAAGAAATTTTGTCTGTTACCACAACCTTGATTAGTATAAATAAACAATGTGTTTCGGCTGTCACTATAACCGCGACTAAAAAAATATATATATACTTCGGTTATTCGTACACCAAAATGTTTCGGCTACTACTATGTAAAGTTCCATATCACAAGATTGCTGTGAGCTGTCTTATGGGAATTTTCATCTGTACCAAGATGTAAGATTACAGCAAGAAGAGATTCGTACGCGAGGTTCGGTGCTGTTGTTATAAATGCAGGAGCATTTGAAGGCAGCAACGACGTTTTACGTTTCCCGGTTTTATTCAGCTGATATATAAGTTCCATTCACAACTTGGATATTAGATGCAAGGAAAATATACGCAGGTTTCTTGCAGAATTCGTGACTGACCCTTCTTCCTTCGTGGGAATTTTGGAGTCTAGCTGATCTCGCGCGATGATGTGCGTAATACATTTTGTATATTGTAACAAGGAAGTAGCTTTTCGTTAAGGTTTTCATTAACGAAAACAAATATCGAACGTTCATGAAATAACAAATGAAAATATATTAAAAAAGACTACTACTTTACTTACTGTAAGCTTACGTGAAATTTACGAAAATAATGGAAAACAACGATAAATCAGGAAAATGCAAGAATGATAGAGAATACAGTTAATCGCAGATAAGTGAAAATGATTATATGAACTAGGATGGGCAGTTGAGTGATATCCGGCTTTCAGATAATACCATAGAAAAATAGGAAAGGAAAGAGGGATTAATGAGGCTAAAATTCGATTCGGGCAATTTTTTTTTTTTTTTTTTGCTTCACCAGAGAAATGCACTGTTTTTTTCTTTACTTCTCTGGAGAAATGTACTATATTTTTTTCCTGAACTTCCTGGGAACAATACACTGTTTTGATTTTACCATACTTTTTACCATCTATTTTATCATCTATTTTACCATCTTTGTCAAATTCATGGTACTCCTGCTGTCTAAAATTACCATCTATTTTACCATCTTTTTTACCATCCATTTTACCATCTTTGTCAGTTTCATTATACTCCTACTGTCCAAAACAACTAAAAGATTTCATAGGCTTTTGACGTAATTTTAGTCTACCTAGAACTAAGCCTTGCCCCTTCCAACAATCTGTCTAACATACTAGATAATATGGTAGCCTAGAATCCCTGGACCTCTTCTGAACATATGATAACGAGGAGTTTGTTAAAAGAAAACGCATAGAAAATGCTCATATCATTCTGTAGATCGCGGTATGTTGTATAACAAAGGTCTGAAATGGCAATGAAAAATGGGCAGATTGCGTACCCTAAATTTCTATGTAAAAACAGGCCTCATTCCTCTCCGGAATGGCGCTACTGATATATCGATATTGCGACAGTTTGTTAAAATAATAACAGTGATTACGATGAACAACTTTGTTGTCCCGAACTTCAGAAGTACGGCGGGATGAATTCTGTTAAAGCTGCCTCGTCGGCCTCAGCTTATTTCATTATCAAATATTCTCTACTCTGTGTTAGGTTTACCTGTCGCGTATAATAATAATAATAATAATAATAATAATAATAATAATAATAATAATAATAATAATCATCATCATCAATCATCATCATCATCATCATCATCATCATCATAAAATATCACAACTCGCCTCAGAGTATCTGGAGTAAAAACCCCCTCCCGTAATACGTCGATGTATATTATCTGTTTTCTCCTCAGGAGCTTTCGTACTTTTTCCTAAATTCCTCTTCGGCTTAAGCCAAGAAAACACCTGAGGTCCAACAGATAAAATACATATAATATATCATTGGGATTTTTTCCACAGTAGTAAAGAAAGATGACTAAAATTAAAAATTTTTGCTTCGTTAATTTCAGCGAACTTGTGGATGCAGAATATGCCACTGGGAATAAATTCATCTGGTAATAGCTTCATTGGGCTTATAAATTAACTCTTAAAGATAAAACTTGTTATAGATTTATAGGAGTGGACCCACGTTCGATAAAGTCCTTACACCTGGAATATGTCAGTTACACTGTTTTAGGAAGAAAGAGCGTACAACTTAGCATATAACTTGATGAAGATTTAAGAGCTCTACTCCACTATTTTATATTTCATATTTTTATATTGATTAACCTTAGTTTTGTTATAGTCATTCACACATGTGATTTCTCAGACCTCTGCTTCTCGATCCTTTTCTTTTTGTCTTTAGTAGCCTCTCTGGCTCTTATCTCACTGCTATTACAGTTATTATAATCTTCACATTAATGTTCCTTATTAGGACTGGCTAATGATCACAATCCCATTCATATTTTATTACTTTGAGTTAAGGAAAAATCCTCAGAGTAAAAAAAAATTCTTCTGAGTAACAGCCACTTCATGTACAATCACAGAAGGATCGTCAGCAAGAGGTCGACGTCACCCTTGCAAGTTCTGCATCTCTTGCTTTGATGTTGCAATATCTGCTCCACCGTCAACACAGCACTCTCAGAGTCTCCCTTTCCTGCAGTTCTTTCTGAATCCATTCCTATTTGACTTTGATCGAGCTATTTACTTCTAACAAATCCTCCTCCTACTTTTATGCCCCACACGTCTTAACCTTCCTTTCTGGACATTTTTTTTTATTTCCTTCACATTCAGCACTCACATTCAAATTCACATTGAAGAGTTGGTCGTTTACTCATTTATATATTCCAGTTCAATTTTTCAGATTTTTATTTTCGTTATACATCCTTTGAAAGGAACCAGATCCCCTCCTTGGCCTAGTGACCATCCGGTTCGCATTTTGCCAGAGTCCCAGTCTAGAACCTCACATCGGCTTCCTGATTAACTTATAAGAGTGATGGAGAAACGTCACTCCAAAAATAGTTGCCAGAGGTACATGAACAGCACGTTCATGTACCTCTTGGATTTTTTTTCCTCTCTTTGCCCTCTTCGACGCTTGGTCATCCTTGTCATCCTTCTCTTCCTCTTCTTTCTAATTTTTGGAGTTACTTTTTTCATATCAGTGTTTAGTTGTCTTTCAATCACCGTA
>NC_089752.1:104057320-104097320 GCF_040412425.1 Macrobrachium rosenbergii
TTTCAGCTTTATTTCCAAGCCATTGACGAAATAAACCTGAAACCATGTCATGACTTATATATATCTCTCATTTTTTCAATATATATATATATATATATATATATATATATATATATATATATATATATATATATATATATATATATATATATATATATATATGGAGCCTCGATGGCACAGTCGGTTACAGCAGCAGCTTCGGACTTCGTAGAGGTCTGTGGAGCGGGTTCAAATCCGCAGCCGACTGATCACAGAGGCGGACACTTTGCTATCCGTGTAGACACCCCGGGATTATGTATGTAATCAACGGATAGGTTTGCTTAAAAAGCAAATGGGTGTTACAGACTAAATACACACACAAAACAAAGCCATTACATCTTCCAAAAACATAACAAACATCTCACACGTCTCGAACTCTCGACCTACCCGCGCAACAACTTCTCGCTGCTGGGAGAAAGGGCGTTGGGTCTGGTATGATACATGTAACATACGCTACCGGGGTCTAAGCGATGTCAGGCAGGGCAGCCGATCGAGACTACGGTCTACCCCAAAGCCAAATCAAAAGTCCTTCAAAAGAAGGCATCGTGCTTAACCCATACAAAAATGGGAAAAAAGCACGTTAAAAGAAGAAGAAGAAGAAGATATATATATATATATATATATATATATATATATATATATATATATATATATATATATATATATATATCTATTTATAATTATTCAGTCAATCAATCATTTCCTGTATATATAATATTATATCTATTTCAATTATTCAGTCAATCAATCATTTCCTGTGGCACCCACGGGGATGCATAGGGCCTCGATGAACTCAAGCCACCTGGGCTAACTCCTCAAGATCACCCCAACACTCATCTCCTGCTTCCCGCCTCCTTGAGTTCAGCCACGTCTCCTTTGGCCTACCTCTACCTCTATCTATATATATATATATATATATATATATATATATATATATATATATATATATATATATATCTGTGTGTAATTATGAATATTCAACATTTACTGATGATTTGCAATCATAGTTGGCTGTGAGAATTCGTGCGTCCAGCTCGATTCTGCTATTGCTTCCAACTCCTTGTGTGGCTGGTCTCCTAAGAATCAATATGTTTAAAATTCAAGCTTGGTCCCGGTCCTGCTAGCACATGCCGAATCACCGCCCGTGTAAATGCAACTTTAGACATGCAAACAAAAGAAGGTTTCACTTGAACACTTTAGCCGAGCTAGACTGCTCAGCTTTCTCCAGAAAAATCTGTAATTACACTGATTTGAAACGTAGCAGAAGGTTAAGGTGTTGAAAGTGGAAATATTAACATAAGTTACATGGGCATGACAAGCTTGACAGCATCACACTGATCATCCTGACAGGTTGTGTACGCTATGAATTTAAGAGGTTAAAATATTATTTCATTGTATCAAAGAGGAAATTGAAATCAGTGTCATATTCATTCCTTGTATGTAGGTAAATCTCTTTTCAGTGTGACTCAACACTCTAGATGCGTCAGACGAAATTTCAACTTAGCACCCACGCCAAAATAGTCACCTCACAATAGGATGTTTCAAACACTCTCATTCTCATCTTAACATTGGTGGCACAATTCCTGATACTTAAAAATATTTCTCATGCATAGGGAAAATGAAGCTCTTATCTCAGTATCCAGAAATATTGCGCTATTGCAAAAGTCTTTCACACTGGAATGTCTGTGCCGTAGGTGGATAAAGTCATATATATTATATTACCCAATTGAGTTTTATAACCCCACTCTTTACCATAATATTTCACCTACGAGGCAGTTGAACATCGTGAGCTCGCTCGCTTGTGTAAGTTGAGTAGATGCTTTTAGATTTAGTTTGCACGGAACTTCTTTTGAGCTCAGTTACTCTGCGTTTCCATCACTTTTAAATATAGTCTGACCTCATGAGGATTTGTGAACATTTTATTCTTCATAGGATTTCTTATATATTTTTGATATTTTATATTAAATAGATAAATAGACAAAGTTTTTCAATATTCCAGCTTCAATAAATATTCTTTACTAGCCTGATTCAAGTTTGACATTTTGGCTAACTCATAATTCTCACAGCCAATAATACTACTTGGGGGAGATAGCAGATTTTCGTTAATCAATGTGGATTTATCACAACAATAAGCATTTTTTTGCTACAAAAGAGTTCTGTAGGCGTTTTATTGTGAGGAAGTTCTCTACGGTTTCAGTGTCAAATCCAATATACGACGTAGTTCAGGGGTAAAAGGATGGTAGTTCTTCAACACCGTTGTGTCCAAAGTTGTCAGTTCATTTTAGAGGTCTAACAAGACAATTTCCTAATTGAAAATGGTTTTCATGAAAGCCATAAAGCAAAACGGCTGTTAGATTAATTCTTTTAATAAAAACATTGACCTCCTAACATCAAGATTTCCTAATAGTTGGATATTCTTTCTACGGAAGGCCATGAACTGAACTTCGTTGCCATTGGAACTTAATTTCAGGAGTTTTTGGTTTCTTTTCTGAAATGTACAGATTCAAATGGTAAAAGTCATCTCAATGATATTATTCTCAAAGCTACAACGGCATCTAAATTTATTGGGTAAATTTTTCACTGAAAGCCTTAAATCCCAAAGAGGAAACTCTTCGTTCCGGATGGGAGTCAAATGCGCAATCTCGTGAAGGGAGCAAAAGCAATTTAGAGAACAGAGTGCAGCCGATCTAAACCTTTAATGACTGCGGCCCACAATCAGTTGGTGACCCACGTCTGCTTCCATGATTTTTTAGTCTTTTGTCTTATTAAAGAACCATCTTAATACAAAACACAGAAATTTCAATACTAATGTAAGGCATAAATCTATATATATAAAAATGGATGTATGTACATATGTGTGTATGTGTATCCTCCAGCATAACTCTGAAACGCATTGAGCAATTTCAACCAAACTAGGTATACAAACGACTTACTATCTCGAAAAGAATGCTGTGGGAGTAAAATATCACTAACGCCAAAGGGCACCAAAGGGGGTGGGGCTGGGAAGGGTTTCCCTGAAACGGGGCTGGTTCTGCCCATAGATTTAGTAACTAAATAAACTCTATAGGTTTATCATAACTCATTTCGGTATACATATGACTTACTACCTGGAAAAGAATACTGTGGGGAGCCGTTAGGACTCACTGGCACCAAAGGCCGTGAGGATGGGAAAAGGGTGACATGTAAAAATAACCAAAAAAGACAGATATTAGTGTCTAAGCCATAGTTTTCGAGATCACTGAGATGAATAGTCACACTGCCGATGTCCTTCAAGTCCAAGTTCACCCCCAATAGGAAGGGGGGTTGGTGAGAAGGGGTGAAATATAAAATGTCAAAAATGTTGGGCAATGTAATTGAAGCATATATCTTAACAGAAGAGAGAGAGAGAGAGAGAGAGAGAGAGAGAGAGAGAGAGAGAGAGAGAGAGAGAGAGAGAGAGAGGGGGGGGGGGAAAAGTGAGTAGAGGGGGTTTTAGAGAGGAGAAAGAGGGAAAGAATAAGGGAGAGTTGGAGAGAGGGGGAGAGGAAGTGAGAGAGAGAGAGAGAAGAGTAGAGGGGTGTGTTAGGGAGGAAAAGAGGAAAAGAGTGAGGGAGAGTTTGAGAGAGGGGGAGAGGAAGTGAGAGAGAGAGAATAGAGTGTGTGTTAGGGAGGAGAAAGAGAGAAAGTTTATCATTTGTCATTCGGAGTTTTCCCGGGCAGCACCGGTTGGTCACCTAGTGAAAATATAAATGCTGACATTTACGACAGTAAGACTCATAAAATGTGCTTATGATATACATATATACATATTATATATATATATATATATATATATATATATATATATATATATATTTATATCTACATATATATATATATATATATATATATATATATATATATATATATATATATATATATATATATATATACTATTTATATATATACTGTTTATATATATATATATATTTATATATATATATATATATATATATATATATATATATATATATATATATATATATATATATATATATATATATATATATATATATATATATATATATATATACTGTTTATATATATATACATGGTAAATGCATGTTACGGAAATATTTATTTAATCCACGTTATTGTTAATTTACTACAACAGATTTTGGGCTTTGGTTAAATACACCATGTAGTGTGGTATGTATGAGGCGAGGAATGCCATGCACCAATAATCAGTTCTGAATTGAGACCAGAAAAGTCACTCCTATCAGTATCTTTGCTACTACTACGACTATAATAATAATAATAATAATAATAATAATAATAATAATAATAATAATAATAATAATAATAATAATAATAATAAATGGCGATATTAGTTCCAGTCATCTTCTGAAATAAAGCGTTCCCTTTTGGGAGTTACTTTAATACTTCATGGAAATTCATAGAATGAGAAAATGCTGTGACGGACCATGTTAACAGTAAAAATATATATTTTCTTTTCATGAAACGGTGATGGGTTTTATATTTTCTGCACTTTACCTATTCGAAAACCTCTTACTTTGTATAATAGTTACGTAAAGCAAGGCGTCTTTTGATATGAAATGGCAATTATATTTTTATTCGTTTGTGTAACAGAAAATAAAAATGGGCAGCGCTTTTAGTAAATTCATTTAGGAAACTGAAACATACTTGTGATAAACTCAACTCGGCTGACGGTATCTTCTTATTTAAGGAAACAGCAATAATAATAATAATAATAATAATAATAATAATAATAATAATAATAATAATAATAATCTTTGCAACTCACTCAGTGTTCGCTAGGCAAAAGCTAATGGCTAGAAACGATACATGGGTCTGCTGAATGTGACTTGTGGATTCTATAATATATCGAAAGTTGAAATTTTGACCTCTGATACAAAAATATGATAATGATCTTGAAAGTTACTTGTGGGCAAGTGGCAGTTTGCCATGAAAATAGTGAATATAAGGTAACTGTGCGCTTGAGCTGTTACTTAGGTGTCTTGGTAGTTTGGTTAGTCTAGTGTTTTTGCTTTCAAATCCGTCTAAAATATAAAAAAATATATGAATTTGCAAGTAAGGTACAACACTCCTGACAAGTGTTCTCTGTTCATTGGTAGTTTTACTTTCTTATACCTGGATTCATAAGAACTGTACGAATTTTCTTATTTTCACTTGCTGAAGATTTTTGTTCAAAATTCTGGTTACCTAAATCTGAGGATATCGTAGTACTCGAAGTTATAATGGCACCCTATCCCCTTTACTTCCGTATTGCTACCAAAGCCTTTATGGTACCAGGTAGGCTTCATATGACACCTTAGGATAGGATAACGCCATACACCATTTGAACGCCTTTCGGGGGCTGCGGAAGCCCCACTGTATAAGCCTTCAGGTCATCCCATACAGATAGGGCGCGCTTTCATCGGTATATTTTCCCCTACAAAGGTTTTCGACCCCATAGGGGGGTTTTGCCATTCAGTGCATCTCACGCGGTGCCCTGTAGGCATTATTTTAGGTTCTTTGCAGCGTCCCTTCGTCCCTTAGCTGCAAGACCTTTCATTCCTAATGCTGCACCTCCGTTCACATTATCTTTCTTCGATCTTACGTTCCACCCTCTAATAACAATTGCTTCTTAGTGCAAGCGAAGTTTTCCTCCTGTTACACCTTTAAAACCTGCTTTGCTCTCAATTTTTCTTTTAGCGCTGAATTACTCATAGGTCCCATCGCTTGGCCTTTAGCCTAATTTTATGTTCCAGTTCTAATTCCAAGGTTATCTGGCTTCCAACGGGTCTTCGCAGGAACACATCCACCCCGTCTGCTACCAACAGCACTCTGGGGAAGCGATGCGATCGTCTTCAGTATAAGATTTCCGGCCGCGTCTGTGGCCGATCTCCTATGGATTTTGAATACTAAGCACCCAACTGTCTCATAGCCACCCCCAGGAGAGCTCTGGTGGGCCTCTGTCTCCGTCCCGCCGCTGGTCTCATTCACTGTATTTTGGTAGCTAATGAACTATTCATAGCAGATATTTGCTTAAGTCTACAATATCTTTTTTTAGTCTTTAAATCTCCATAGAAATATTTTCGTATGCACCAGGACTAAAATGAAGGAAAATATAACCGCTTGCGTTTAAATATCGTAGTTATGCATAATAGTACCTACATGCCTTCTAACAAATATGGACTGTTCCGAATGGAATTAAATTTATAATTCTTTCAAAGACTAAATTCATCACGGATTTGAATGCCGTTCATTATTTCATTATTTTCATTAACACAAACTGCAGTTATTCTGTTGTTTCAAAAATTACTTCGTTCAAGGTCTGTTAAAATTGTAACACAGGTAAATATTTGCATGAATTATATATCGCGTTTCTTTAAAATCATCTGTAGTTGATTAAGAACCTCAAATAAATACAGCATATACCAGTGGAGAAGGACCCTTTAACAAAATCCGCGATCAAGAACTCTCGTACATAGCACGAAAAAAAAAAAGTATTGCCTATAAAATGAAGAATTTTTTTGTTTAAACCGGGTGTGTTTGCTTTAACTTTTAGGTGCAAAGAAACAGGAAAGTAGTAATTGGTTTCGGACATTTTCTAAAGCAAGCCAAGTGAAAAAGAGGGGTGCCTAAAGGACGCTGATGGCTCGAAATGAAATATTCATTAACCCCCGACTGCTAAAACCTTTTTAATTTTGTTCATACCCGGTAAGACTCATCGGACCTAAACAATGGACTGATGTTCCAGTTGCTTTTATGAACATCTGCGAGCTGAGATTTCCCTTACAAAGAAACAAGTATATTTATTATTAGGTGTCATTTCATAAAAAAAAATTTATTTTCAGTCTCATTATTGGACAATGAATCATAAATGTTTTACTGAATTAAAGTGAAAGAGAGAAAATATTTGACATTTATGATCTTTAGTAATAGTTGTATCGAGCTGGGGTGAGGATTAATCACTAGCGGATCCAGAAAAATTTCATGGGGTGTGGCACCAATTTTCATGTTATACACGCACACACACACACATATATATATATATATATGTATATATATTATTATATATATATATATATATATATATATATATATATATGTCACTATTTTTTTCATGAGGGGGCCACGTGCCCAGGTGCCTCCCCCTCCCGATCCGATAGTGGGATTAATGCGTTGAGGACCTCTCGTTTTCTTGATGATTCGAAGACATTCCAGCCCAACGCTGATCACTCACTTCATCTTTATCAATTTTTCTATTTACCTCCTCGCTTGCTTAGACTCAGAGTAAAGACTAACAACCACGCACATTATTCACTGGTTGGGTCAACAGAGACACAAAGACGTTTTTCACGAAATGGTCCTAAATTGCTGACGGTTTTCCCGGGGACCAACTCATAACTCTTGCTTCGGAAGTAAAGCTGGGAACCCATTAGGTACGAGGACTCAGTAGGAAAGAGGGAAACAAACAGAACCACAAACAGAGAGAAAAAGACAGATTACAAAAGGTAACACTAACAACCGGAGAGAGGATGCGAGCGGGAAAATGAGACAGAAATCTAACATTCAGAATGGTGAGAAAAAGGAATGGAAGGGGAGAGAGAGAGAGAGAGAGAGGACACGGGACAGTCAGACACAGGACAGCAGTTAAAACCAATTACAGGACAGCAAAGAGGCGCAAGAATTAAAACCAATTAAGAGAGAGAGAGAGAGAGAGAGAGAGAGAGAGAGAGAGAGGCGCACTGTCAGACTTACAGGACAACAACGAAAATTAAAACCAATTAAGAGAGAGAGAGAGAGAGAGAGAGAGAGAGAGAGAGAGAGAGAGAGAGAGAGAGAGAGCACTGTCAGACTTACAGGACAACAACGAAAATTAAAACCAATTAAGAGAGAGAGAGAGAGAGAGAGAGAGAGAGAGAGAGAGAGAGAGAGAGGCACTGTCAGACTTACAGGACAACAACGAAAATTAAAACCAATTAAAGAGAGAGAGAGAGAGAGAGAGAGCGCACTGACTTACAGGACAACAACGAAAATTAAAACCAATTAAAGAGAGAGAGAGAGAGAGAGAGAGAGAGAGAGAGAGAGAGAGAGAGAGAGAGAAAACTCACTATTAGAAAAAAAAAAAACAAGTAAAAATGTAGTGCCAAGAGAAAGTTACAGTATATTTTCCACCGAGTGAAGGAAGTTGGCTGTGAGGAAAAAATTCTCCCCCGAAAATTTACATAATATGCTTTGCAATCCTCTTTCGCTGTGAGAAATCATTTCCTTGCTAATCTTTGCAGCAATGTCTTGTAGTTTACTGAGTTCTGATAAAAATAATGGTTAAGAAGTGTTTGCTTTGCGACATACATGTTCATCATGGGAACGAAGGCAATGTCAACTTTCAAGTTTCTTCAGATTTTGCTCCGGATATGATACGGTTCTAATTCCACACGCGCTTGTCAAACCGACTCCTTAAAATAAACTGATTTTGTCTTACGTGAGCATAAGCCACAAGAATTGGGCTGAGCATCTTACACACGCCGTTCGTCCTTATCCTTTCTAAATTGGAATCTCGCGCAATACCCCCATAAAAAGATTGCACAAGAGAGGCCGGATCCTCGAACATTTACATGCTTTAGAGGGAGAGCTGCAGACCTTAGCTCTATGAAGAATGGGAAGCAGTGAGCAGGAGGAGGTGAAGAAGAAGGAAGAAGAAGAAAAGAGAGAAGTATGAGTCCAATGATCCAGTGCCTTGCCCCTCATCCTTTGACCCTTTACCGCCCATTTCTGAAAACGAATTTTTTGCTTAGGCCAAAACTGCAATGACGTATATCCGGGAAGATGGAATCTTAGGTTTTAAGACAAGCGTTGTGTTCATTCCCCCCCTCTGAAACATTGGCACAGCCCAACAAAGAATAAGACACATAGGTATCGTATAAATCTTGTTGAGAAAAGATAATTTACATAAAATCGAAAAAAAGGGAAAAACGTGTTGATGTTCATATTACGCAACCTATTTAGTTTCATTCGTTGCTCTTACCTGTATCACATAAAAAAGGGATATTTTTTAAAAATTATCTGAACGGCACATCCACTAAGGAAGAAAACACGCCAAAGGGTCACCTCATGATTCTTTTGCGAGTTTGCATTTTGCTGATGACCACTATCCAAACGATCCTGGCCATTAGTGAAAGATCTGGCTATTTATAGATATGCAGAGAGAGAGAGAGAAATATCAAGACGTACCAAAAACCCCTTAACGGCGAATCTTTAGCCTTCATTCATTTTCAAGCACCATAATCCTCTGAAGCTGTTCGTAGTGAATTGTCTGCGATGTTTCATTGCAAAATAAAACCTTCTGCCTCTAAGGAGCAGTGATAAATAAAAAAAAAGAATGTAAGGGCACGTAATGAAGATAACTGAATACTGTCAAGGAAGGAATTAAAGGAACTTCTACTGCGAAGAAAAGAGAAACGGACGAATGGAGAATCCAAGGAAAATTTCGTTAGCCTTGCTTTGTAATCTGACATGATGACTTGAAGACAGTGCATTCTTCTAAAAGATGAATTTCTTTCAGTCCAGTCACGACACAGGCATGAAATGCAATATCAAGACCACTACGAACTTTTCTCCGATTAGTTTCCAAAATAGATGTTGCTAATACAAGCATTGTTGCCAGACTACATTTCGCTCATTTGCCAGAAGAGTGACACAGCTAAAAAATTGCAATTTTTCAGGAGAAGCAATTTAAAATTTAAAACTCTCTATACTTTCTATAGTGTAATAGTGGCATGACATGCCCTCTAGCGGTTAGTGTTACAAATACAAATAAGACGTTTTTACCACAATATGGGACAAAGAACGGGCTATCTGCCGGTATCAGTAACTCAAAAAATACATTTTTTCAGTTGTGTCACTCTCCTGGCAAATGAGCGATTTAGTGACTGCAAATAACCCTAACAAAGGTAATCCTAGATACAGTAGTTAAGAGGGCTTAACCATCTAGGATTACCTTTGTTAGGGCTATTTGTAGTCAACAAATGTAGTCTCTTAACTTTGCTTGCATCAGCAATATCTATTTTCACAGGACCCGCCATCAATTCACTATTTAGATCAGTGGTTCTCACCCTGGGGGCCGCGTCCCCCTAGGGGTGCGTCAGCAATTTCCAGGGGAGGTACGAGGCCTAGGGAAAAATTAAAAACTCTCTAATTATATTCGTTATTCTCTTAACAGGAGTGAGGAACTAATATTCAGAACATGAAAAAATGCAAAAGTATCGCCTTATAACGTTAGTTTCCTATGGTCTGCTACTCTGGTTAGACTCGTTGGGATTACCATGTTTTGTAATTACTTATCTCCCTCCCTATCCCTCGAAACCCCTTCTCTTTCTCTTTTTTTTTAATTTTCCTTTAAATCTTGGGGAGGGAATTTTACTCATAGATACAAGGGTGTCGTGGAGGGAATGACCAACTCTTAGAGGGGGCGTGGCAATAAAAAGGTTAAGAACCACTGGTTTAAATATAGAGTCTGAAAATGTCTTATCGCTCTCACATCCTTCACTCCCTCACTCGAAATGACCTCTCTACATTGACCCTTGAAACCTCTTATGTAGGGAAAACCTAGTTAGAGTGCACTGATGGCCTTAAAAACTGTTGTAAGTGTCCTCGACTCTTTGGCTATACAACAAAATAACACAGCCTCTGAAAAAATCCTCGAATATTTCCATATCTTCTTAAACTACATTCCTAAACCAAAACCGATCCATTGTCTTATTCTAAGAACTACAGTAAATATTCCGACAATAAAAACACACACACATATACATGACAAATGAATAAGGAGACAGATAATTGAAAAAAATAAATATAAATAAACAGATTAAACTCGTGTCTGATTTCTTCGCACGTTCCCTAGAGCCAAATGAGATTAGCTAATGAGGCTTTTGTGTATGAGGCGGCTGTAAGGCCGCGGTCGGTCGCTTTACATGGAAGAGTTAATTCTTGATTTGGCAGTGAGATGAAGAACGAGGCAATCACAGCTGCCTACTTTCATCTCAGCTTCAAAAAAATTTTTTTTTTGAAAACTGGAAAAATTGGTTACATATTATTTTGCGCGAACTAGCTTTCAGTTTTTATATTGTCTCAGAATTGTTTATATATGATGTAGATTTCATTTTTGCTTTTTTCATGAAAATGTATGTGAAATTGATTTGTTATAAGTACGTAGAACATGAATCGTTAAGTAGTCTCACTGAAAAGGAGTCCATTTTAGTATCTGTGTTGATATTTTACCACATATTTTTCATTCTAAATATCTCCAGATATATGACTTCGTTATTTTCTGTATAAAATTCGGCACGTTCAGTCGTTGATGGTTGTAGAACTCCAACGATTCTGGTTTACTGTTACGGGTTATTGTCTACATAGACTGTGCAGATTGGCTATACAAATTTCTTTTTACTTTTCATGTCTGGTGCTTATAAGAAATAGCCCATTTTGCCTAAGGATTCGTGCACAGGACCCAATTCCTCGTGAGATGGACGGAAACCCTTGACTTGAATTGGATTGCCATCTGTTGCAAGAGGGTAAAGAAGTTATGGAGTTTCGTGAAATACTGTATAAGATTCAGATTTAATCAATGTATAACGTGTCAAAATTTCCTTATAAGAAAGATAAGTAATTTAGCAATTTCAGCATATATCAAGAAATGATAATAATAAAACATTTAAAATCATGAAGAGAAAGGTTTCTGTTAAGGTCTTCTGGATACAGCCGGGTACTAAGTGGCGCTCGTACAACAGAAGAAAAAACATTTTGCATTAAAAAGGACTAAACAATTCCACCGGTGAATAACTTCCTTCGAAAAAATAAATGCTATCACCTGTCCTGCCAGGGACCTTGAGGAAGCGTAGTAACCGTTTGATGGGGCAGGCATCGCATTGGTTTATTTACTTACTTTGTATTACATCCGATTCTATCAGTGTGTTTACCGAAATCGACCAGTTAACTGTAGTATCGAGCAGGTCCCCGTAGGCGGAGAGTGGCGCCAGTGCACCTCACATGGTACACTGTAGGCATTACTTAAGGTTCTTTGCAGCTTCCCTTCGGTCCCCATCTGCAACCTCTTTCATTCCTTTTACTGTACCTCCATTCATGTACTTTTTCTCCAATCTGACTTTCCACCCTCTAACAATTGTTTCATAGTGCGACTGCGAGATAATCCTCCTGTTACACCTGTCAAACCTTCTTACTGTTAATTTCCCTTTCAGCGGTGAATTACCTCATAGGTCCCAGCACTTGACCTTTGGCCTAAATTCTATATTCTAAATCTAATTCTGTCGAGCAAGCAGGCATAATCGTCCTTCTTAAGAAAGAGCACAGAAAACGAAAACGACGATTTATAATGGTTCTTAATATGAAAAACCTCAGTAGGTTATGAAAGTGTGTTACGGCTGAATGAAACAAACGAGGTAACTGAAACTTACACGAAATAAGACACACACACGGAAATCAGAAGCTATGGCCTAACGGCCGAAGCTTAAAGTCTTCCAACGATTGAGAAAAGAATATTCCAGTTCGTTGCATACACACTGTGTACGGCAATAACCGAGGTCCCAAGAATACTCTAGACTTCGGTGCAACCATGCTACCATTAACCAACAAGACTTACGAAACTTCTCAGGCTTCTAAGATTGTTCAAGACTTAATTGGAGCTTGGTAAAGAGGAAGTCTTCTAATATCACTGGTTAGTTCAAAGTTGCGACAGAATTCAGTAAAATGTAATTTCCATATACATTGATTATGGGATACATTTAGTAGGCATGATTTTGTAGGTAATGCGCATGGGTAGTTGGACGTGTTCATTTTCATAGAATCAAACATTGGTTCAAGAAACAACAAGGCTTTCAAATTTGTTGTAATATATCTAAAATTTGGTGTTCAGATTCAGCTTTACGTAAAGCGCTTGCTTTTACTTCTTTGGATATTTACTGAGTACAGTTAAGTAAATAAAAACTTCACCTAGAGGTTATCAAATCTTTGGTTGTTACAAAACTATAACAGCATCTCAGGAATTAATAGTTTTATTTAAATTCAAGAGCAATCAAAGTGACATGCATGAGCACCTATCAGACATCCATTTCTGTTATGCAGCCATGTGTTCAGTCCAAACCTTTGGCATAAACCTTTGGCACTGACTTCAGAATGGGCAGTCGAAGAACAATGAGCATATTAATGATATCACTTACATTTGGTTTCTACGGAGCCACATCAGTGCTCAGGTTATTTCTTCATGGATGTATAACTAGGGCATCATCAGAGGAAGCCAGTTTCCTCTCTTTTTCCTTTAAATCTTCAGGTAAAAAGTCCTTATGGACAAAGTCAACAGACTATATACTCAAGAGAGCTCCTAAGGGAAATCAGCCTACAGAGAGAGTAAAGTTATAGGAAAATATGAGGGACTAGAAATTCAAACCCATACAGCTGAAATTCAGGAGACGTCAGCAGACTTCAGGAATGAATTTGTTCTTCGCTTAAATGTTTGGAAATCAGAAGGTACCAGTTTTAATAACCCGTCCCTTCTGTGTAAGAGATCAGTCCTCATTTGTCAGTAGCACTCAGTTAAAGAGTTTTACTTTAAGTCTTGCCAAGTGCATCTCTTATTTTGTTGTTTCTTGAATGATGCATCTTGGTACAAATTTCTGAAACCTATTTTGATCATAAATAATTCAGACACAGCCAGCATACGTACAGCATTACATGCATACATGCATATGCATACATCTTGTATATATACACAAGATGTATGCATGTATGCATACACAAGATGTATGCATACATGCACATGAATACATCTTGTGTATATATACACACATATATAAATATGTATATATATATATATATATATATATATATATATATATATATATTTATGTATGTGTATATATATACATATATATATATACATACATATAAATAAATATATATATGTATACATATATATTTATATATATTTATACATTTTATATATAAATATATATATATATATATATATATTTATATATATATTATATATTTATATATATGTGTGTGTATATATACGCAAGATATAAAAACAAAATCCACGAAGGAAAGAGAAACAGTGGAGTACTGCAAGGCCTTTCGACTTGTTATCCTATACTTAGCAGACTGGAGAAATATAAAAATAAGTTTACAAAGAAAGCTCATATAAATGACAGATGGGGATTAAAAGGAAAAAATATGTACCTGGAATCCAACAAAATTGAAGAATTAGTAGAACTGCCAAAACAGGGTTAAATATTTAAGAGGTTTTACAAAGGATTGGAAGCAGGGACAGGACAATTAAAAGATTATACAAGGAGGTGACTGACCACCAAAAAATGTTAAAATACAACTCAATAATTCTCTTTTTTTGTAAACAACCATTTTTGGAAGATGGACATTTTTACAAAAAAAATTATACTAAACATACAAATACATTGAAAATACATATAAGGTAACTAATTTGCAATTAAGTCAGTGATTTTATCTTTTAGGTCGTTCTTGAACATTTTTCTAATACAGGGGTCCAAAAAATACATGCCAGGCCTAAGGTTAAAATTACAGCTGGAAGTAAGCTGTATAACAGTGGATTCCAAAAGATTTCTTGAAGAGAATTCTTTCGACCTGTCAATCACTGAACTTTCAGTCCAATTTATCCTGTGAGAGTTTTCACTTAAATGAATGAATATAGCATTGGATGTTTGCCCAGTTTTGACGGAATACTTATGTTGCTTAATATGTAATCTTTGCTAGATTGGCCAATATAAAAAGAGGGGCAGTCCAAAAATGGAATTTTATATATTATGTTGTTTTCTTTAGGGCTATTGTCTTATTAACATTCCTTTTAGTGTATTATTATAGGAAAAAACAAGGTTGACATTAAAAGATTTTAACAATGATTTTATGTTTTCAAAACCACTAAGATAAGGCAAGATAAGAATGTTCTTAGGGGTTTCTTTCTCCATGTTGCTTTCACTGTAAAACTTTTTGTGGGCTTTATTATAACAAATATCTAGTATATGTGAAGGATAACATAAATCTGTCCATATTTTTCTCATGATATTTGATTTCTTCATCCAAGTACTGAGGGCTGACAATGCATAAAGCTCGTAAAAACATAGAAGAAAAAATTCATATTTTGATATTAAGGTGATGGCCTGAATAAAAATTGACATAAGTTGTTGGTTGGTTTCCTATAAATACTGAATTTGTATTGGAATGGTTGTATATGTATTAAAACATCTAAGAAAGGGAGGCAATTGTCTTTTTCTAATTTTAAGGTAAACATAATTGATGGTACTTCAAATTTGAATAACCAGGTACCATCTATTAAGTTTACTTTAGAATTGGAAAAAGACAATTGCCTCCCTTTCTTAATATCAAAATATAACTTTTTTCTTTTATAATTTTACGAGCTTTACACATTGTCAGTCCTCGGTATTTGGATGAAGAAATCGAATACATAAGAAAAATAGGGACAGGTTTATGTTATCCTTCACATAGCCTATACTAGATATTTATTATAATAAAGCCCACAAAAAGTTTTATAGTGAAAGCAACATGGAGAAAGATACCCCTAAGAACATTCGTATCTTGTCTTATTTTAGTGGTTTTGAAAACATAAAATCATTGTTAAAATCTTTTAATGTCAACCTCGTTTTAGATGTACTTATTAAGCAACATAAGTATCCTGTCAAAACTGGGCAAACATCCAATGCTATATTCATTAATTTAGGTGAAAACTCTCACAGGATAAATTGGGCTGAAAGTTCAGTGATTGTCAGATCAAAAGATCATTTCTCTTCAAGAAATCTTTTGGAATCCGCCATTATACAGCTTACTTCCAGCTGTAATGTTAACCTTAGCCCTGGCATGTATTATTTGGACCCCTGTATTGGAAAAATGTTCAAGAACGACCTAAAAGATAAAATCACTCATTAATTGCAAATTAATTACCTTATATATATAAATTTTCTATGTATTCGTAAGTTTAATATAATTTTTTATTTGTAAAAGTGTCCATCTTGGAAAAATTGTTGTTGTTTACAAAAAAGAGAGAATCATTGAGTTGTACTTTTATAACATTTTTTGGTGGTCAGTCACCTCCTTGTATAATCTTTTAATTGTCTTGCCCCTGCTTCTGAATGGTTGATCCTAATCCTCTGTAAAACTTCTTAAATGTTTAAGCCTGTTTTGGCAGTTCTATTAATTCTTCAAATGTGTTGGGTTTCGGGCACATATTTTTTTTCCTCTGCAATCCCCATCTGTCATTTATCTGAGCTTTCTTTGTAAACTTATTTTTATATTTCTTCAATTTGCTAAGTAAAGGACGACAAGTCGAAAGGCCTTTCAGCACTCCATTGTTTCTCTTTCCTTCGTAGATTTTGTCTTAACTTATATATTCATCACGTTCCATATTTTTGTGATTCAGTTATACATACATATATATATATATATATATATATATATATATATATATATATATATATATATATATATATATATATATATATAAAATATATATATATATATATATACATATATATATGTATGTATGTATCTATCTATCTATTTATCTATCTATCTATCTATCTATCTATCTATCTATCTATATATATATATATATATATATATATATATATATATATATATATATATATATATATATATATATATATATATAGATATGAAATCCAGATGTGGACTGTATTACATTTCTTTTAAACATATTTTCGAGTATAAGGATTTTTATTTCTAACGTGGACAAAAACTGCGCTGGTATTCAAGGCTTTTCTCATACACTTTCTTTTATCTGTTCAGTTCTCTTTTCCAGTGGCTTTTCCCTTTAATCTAATATAAAATTTTTACCCATTTACGTGAAGTTTGATGTGTACGTTCTGAGGTATTGTCAGAGAATTTTTCAGAAGGATTTTTTCCCATTTTATCATTGTTTTCAATCGCCACAATGACTAAAGTTTCAAGGAAGTGACGAATTTCTTTAAAGTAATTACTTTGTGTGTAATAAGGTCTCATAAAAATTACCATTTATGACCAGTAAAGCTTCATTTTCTAAATAGCCCAGTGTGTCTTAATTTCTTCCCCCTAGTCGCAGTCATAACTATTTCGTCAGTAATGATTTTAAAACACTGATGGAAATGCCGTGGCCAGAATGATTTTATATTTTTAGAGCTGCACATAATTTTTTTCATTCTCATTTCTTCATGGAATGATTTAATTGTTTATCTTTCCATTCTGGTGCTGCTGAAGGTTGAAAGTGTCCATTTCCTTCATCTCGCAAGTATCTAAAAATGAAATTCTGATTCCTGTTTTCTCGACCTTCCTGTTCCAGTTAGTTTTTTTGTTACTTAAAAATGACATGGAAACAGTATGCGCATGTAGACAGGGCAATAAAATAAATTTTTGATTCAAAGAGGTCTTTGGAACACCTAGGAGTCATGAATAGGAATGATTACGTAAGAAGTGAACAACTTTTGAATGATGAATGTTTAGATGAGTGAACTAAAAATCTAAAGGGCAGTGGGAGTAATGATTTTAACCAAAACGTAAAGAACAATGCCAAGCTTAATTGTTTTGAATCTGCCTCATACTTTAAAAATATCTTGTCTATATGCTTAACCCACTTGTACTGTAGGTATCATTTAAGATTCTACTATGATAAAAGAAATGGATTTAATAAACAAATAAATTAAATAATGCACAGCTTAACAGTTACTGAAGGTTTGAGAAGTACCATGTATCATCTTTGTTCACCAAAGAACATATCGATGATTTGTTGGAATTTTAAAGTCATACTACAGATTGCAGACAGCTGGACATACTATTCTCAATTAACACTCAAATATAATTGATTATAACTATGTGAGAACATAACTATAAATCTGAAGTCCTCCCAAAACTTTGGAGTGGTCATGGAAAATTCCTTTTCACTAGTTTTATGCATGGATTTTTTTTTTTCAAAGGAGGCTATTAAATGAAATTGTCTGCAGAATGTAATATGGGTGAAGTGTATAGACAAAGTATGTATTGGTCTGGGGAACAAAATGTACATTCTTTTGTAAGAAAAATTAATTGTGACCATTAATAGAATATGGCAAATTGCTGAAGTCTAGGTTTTTTGAAATTGCAGGACACATAGAGGTAATAATGGATTTAAATTTAATGTATACAGAAAAATTACTAATATTTATGCCTATGTCAGTTTTTATTCTGGACACGGTAGTAAAGTAAAACGCCAGAAATAATTACTATGATAATTAAAAAGAGAACACGTAACTCCAAAAATTTACTTCCATTACCACATAATAATTTTAAAACTTCATGGGCCCATATAAGGTCATTAATACTATAAAAAAAAAAGAGAATTTGTAAAGACCTTCTTCGTCAGTACCAAAGACTGTGCATATCAGTCCCATGTAAGTAATGTAACAAATACTAAACTTTGGAAATTATTGGAAAGGAGAACTGAACACCTTGAAAATAGTAAAACGTGTGCTAAAGGAAACATACGTACAAACATACATACATACAGAGAGAGAGAGAGAGAGAGAGAGAGAAAGAGAGAGAGAGAGAGCAGTTGTGATGGATATGAAATTCCTTCTTTAAAATATCCTGAAATCGAGCGACAAATTGAGGAGGAAAAAAATCCGTTCTAATTCGGACTGAACCAGAAGCCCACGAAAGGAAAGAAGAATTTGTGGCTATACTTTTTATTTCGGGCGACCCTGTGGCCGCCAAACCGCCCCCCCCCCGCCCCCACTTGCGACTACACAGGACAGGAAAATAATTTCTTTAAGGTTTTGCACATTTCCGGCGGCATTCCATTCTTAGTATATTGATCAGGATATTACTTTTATAGTTATTGGATACTTTATTTCTTTAAAGAAGGAAATATCTTTTGCATAAAGCACCTGAAATATTCTCTCGCAGGTTTTTCCTTGTGGGGAGAAGAAAAATTCCAAGTGTCTATTTTGATTGATTTATGAAAGGTTGGTCTGATTACCTGGCAATGAAATAAAAATGCCTTTTATGATGACATCAGTTATTACAAATATATCATAATGAAGAGCTTATTCCATGTACTTTGTAGCTGATGTATATGTTTTTATGCTCATCACAAAATACAAAATTTGTGCCCGTAAAAGTGGGGAAATGAAACCACAGTCGAATGCGGCAATCATTGCCTTTTGAAGGGAGCTCCTTCGGATTTCAGAACTTAAAGCAGTCATGGCAGAATCAGCCGCGCCACTAATTCTCTACCTGGGAGGTTTGTCTATTTGAAGACTTATTTTCGATTGCTGCGGTGCGTTTTGTTTTTATATACTTCTATGTGACTTGGGAAGATGAATTGATTAAAGTATACTTCTGTGTGACTTGGGAAGATGAATTGATTAAAGTATTTTCCAGACATAAATCGGAATAGAAGAGAGTTTAGGCCAAATGCCAAGTGCTGAGTCCTATGATGTCATTCAGCGCCGAAAAGGAAATTAACATTCAAAGGTTTAACAGGAGGAAAACCTCGCAGTTGCACTATGAATCAATTGTTAGGCGAGGGTTGAAAGTGCGATGGAAGAAAGAGGAAAAGAACGGAGATAAAGTGAAAGGAATGAAAGGGGTTGAGCTAGAGGACGTAGGGACGCTGCAAAGACCCTTAAGGAACGCCTACAATGCACCGCACGAGGTGCACTAACGACACTATCCTTCTACGGGGTAGACATATCGCTTTCATATTCTGAAAGCATTCTTTAACCACTTCTGCATAAATAGTATTTGACATATTTATATGCATGTAGTGCAATTAGGCTGTAAAGAAATTTTAGTGCTCGAATTAGAATAGAAATGAACATGGCCTTTGTGTGGCAGAACCGGTCATTCTTTTATTAACTAAATTTCCGTGGACCATCTGTTCATATGAGAGTACCAATAATAAAATATATACGGATTAAAATGTTTGTTGGCACGTCATAAACAAAAGTAAATATTTGTTATTATAGCAATGAAAACTGGGTGGAGGTCTGCGCAACTTTGGGGAATAAACAATGAAAGCATTTCGTTAAAATAATTTGTATACTCGTGGTGTTATAATTAGATCTGTCGGTTTTAGTATTCATGTTTCTTTTGTGAGCCTTTGTGACTTCTGAGTCCTTGCGCGACTGAAAATTTCTTGATTTTTAAAAGTAATCTGATCTGAGATGCTTTACTTTGAAAGTATTGTACAACATTTTATTTCTAAATTTTCTGTGTTTTTCTTGTGATTTTGTTTGAACAATGTTGATTGAATCTAATATTAAAAGGTCACGTAAGAGAGACTCTCACTTTATGGTGAGTTGCAAGAATTTCCGTGTTTATTTGTTAAGAGGTCTTGTTCCAGATTCTAGTTCTTTGCACTCTGGGGCATCAAATCCCGTGTTGTTTCTGATACCCTTTTACCACCAGTCAGCTCAACCCAGACACAAGGGAATAACTATAATGGCGACAAAGTTCATTTGATTGCTGATCTGGGGCCACCAATGTGATGGGCCACAACTTCCTCAGATCAGCTACCCTTTGAGAGGCAGCAGGACATGTCTCTTTGACGGGTAATGCTACTGAGAGGATTAAGCTTCATCACCATTTCTCCTCACCATCATTCACACACAGTCCCCGGAGGAACTCTGGGACTGACTTTGCCGCGAGATTTTCAACTGTTTTTCAGGTTTTTGCGTCATTTTGACTGTTAACCACACCAGATTGTCTCCAATGGCCCCTTCATGATCACGAGATCTTCTGTTCTTTGCTGCCCTCTTTCGTAACCACTTGTTTGTTGCTGAATTAGAGTGTCTCGTATCTCCCTCGAAAAACTTTATCATAGCTCATGTGGTTCATTCTAATCGCCCGTTCATCTTGGGTACCTGAATGATGACCTATGGATACTCGATTCCCTCTTTTTGCGCCCCTGTTGCATCATTTCAGCTCCAGATTTTGTCACAACATACTAATCTTTGTAGAAATATGTCCATATGTATCAGGACTGACATGAGGAAAAATACAAGTACTGTTTAATGATAACAGATCAGTATCGACTTTTGACACTTAAAAAAAAAAAAAAACACACACACAAATTGAAAAACTAAACATTCAAAAGCACATACAGCTTCGGAGCGTCATGCTCCCTCTTCAACAATAATTGTTTCTTGTATACTGATTAACTGAAAATAAAAAGTCACATGACAGACGATAACTAGAAATCTGGAATGGTTTTAGAATTTCCACTGCTTTCGCAAATATGTGTCTTAAGTAAAATAGAATTTGTTAAATATCCATAAATAACGTTTAGGGTTTGATTTGAACGCTGTCTAAAGTTTTAAAATTTCCATCGGCATACTTGCGAGCTATTATCCCGAAGTAGAGATTAAAAAATAACCTGAGATCATGAATAAGAAAAATCATTCCCATATAAGAAGAAATAAATCAATAAAAAATCATTCCCATATAAGAAGAAATAAATCAATAAAAACTTCAAGGAAATCATCATACATCAGTGGAAAAGAAGACTTAAAATCAGTAATAAAATTATCATATGCATGTAGTTTGGGAAATGGTGCATATTCTCTCAAATTTGGCAGATTTCAAATTGCTCCGTATCTTAAGGCTTGGCTACTATTGCTTTATTATTCCTTTTCATACTCTGCAGGACGTATCACACACACACAGGATAATGGTTCGGCGCTCTGTCTATTCTTTTTTTTTTTAAACACTGGGATACTGACATTTTTATTGTACATAGCAAGATGATACTTGGTAAAAGTATCTTATTCATTACCTCAGGTTGGAAAAGAATGACGGAGGTGCAACCCAATCCACATTGAGATTTATATTTACCTATGACAAGATAGGATACAGAAGAGAATATGAATAGGGATAAACGCTTACCTTAGAAGCTAAAACAAACGATTAAAAGTAGAAAATATAACATAAAGATGCACGAAGAGAGAGAGAGAGAGAGAGAGAGAGAGAGAGAGAGAGAAGGAAAGGAAACTAACATCGAGAGACAGAGGAATAGAGAGAGAGAGAGAGAGAGAGAGTGTGAGAGAAAGAATAGGAAAGTGAGCTAACATCAGAGAGAGAGAGAGAGAGAGAGAGAGAGAGAGAGAGAGAAAGTAAAGTAACATCTAGAAATAGAGAGAGAGGGAAAAAAGGAAGGTAAGCTAACATCTAGAGAGAGAGAGAGAGAGAGAGAGAGAAGAAAAATAAACTAGTATCCAGAGAGAGAGAGAGACGGAAAGTAAGCTAACATCTAGCGAGAGAGAGAGAGAGAGAGAGAGAGAGAGAGAGAGAGCACGCAAAGAAACAAAAGATAAAGCTAACAACTAGAGAGGGAATTTCATACCAAGAAAGGACGGTTAGTTGAGGAAACTTTTTCTCCCCTGAAAATTCAGATGTTTTGCTGTCCCCTTTCCCCTGCGGGAAAACATCTTTTCGTTAATATTTGCAGAAATATTTCAGTGTATCGTGTTCTGATGAAGAATAGCATTTGGGAAATGTTGCCTTTTCGTAAGCGGGTAATACACGGCATCAAAGTTTTCATGCTTCTCGTGGGAATGAAGATAAACAACATTAAGCTGTCTCGGTCCTTCAGTTCAGTTTGGCCTGGAAGATTGCGCGGATCATATTCCACGCACAATTGTCAAGCAAACACTTCGTAACAAATTCAATTTGACTTATGTGAACATTATACATTTGATTTCGAATGACTCGCGTTCTCATCCGACCCTGTGGTGTCTCTTGACTCTGCCTTCATGCAGTGACCTCCAAAAAGACTGCACGAGAAACAGCTGATCCTCGAAATTCACATGCTTTAGGAAGTGATAGTGAATCCTTGGATTGAACGAAGAAAGAGAGGGGAAACAGTGAGGAGGAGGAAGAAGAGGAGGAGCTAGATTTGCTAGAGAGGGGCGAGGGGAAGGAATATGACTCTTCTGATACAGTGATAGTAGAGGAGACTCATTCCTTGACCCTCTTGGACTTTTTTCTCAAAATGATTTCTTTGCTTGATGAAATGTGATATTTCTTTTTCGGCGAATGTATTAAACTTTCATGACAGTGCATCCCGCGAGATGGCGTCTTTGGACTTTAATAACAAGTAAAAGATGCGCCGAAGTTTCTTCGGCGCGATCGAATTTTCTGTACAGCCGCTACAGCGTATAATCAAGGCCACCGAAAATAGATCTATCTTTCGGTGGTCTCGGAATAATGCTGTATGTGGCGTGCCCAGTGGTTGCCTATCCTAATATCGTTGCCAGAAGCACGATTATGGCTAGCTTTAACCTTAAATAAAAGAAAAACCACTGAGGCTAGAGGGCTGCAATTTGGTGTGTTTGATGATTGGAGGGTGGATGATCAATATACCAATTTGCAGCCCTCTAGCCTCTGTAGTTTTTAAGATGTGAGGCCGGACAGAATAAAGTGCGGACCGACAGACAAAGCCGGCACAGTAGTTTTCTTGTATAGAAAACTAAAAATGCCACTACAAATCCAGGAGTAAGTAGCTATTCTTAAGTACTTGTATGTTTTATAAATTATTAGCATGCAAGAATCTGTAGCTAGAGCGCGTTGTATATACGTGCATACTTAAGAGCCAGCAATAAGAATTTCTATTTTTATTTACGTCTCACGAATGAAATATTCCTGGAAGGCACACCGAGTAACTAATAAGATAAATGTAATGGGTCCAGACCCGCGTACACAGGAGGAATGGAAACGCAATCAGAATAGGTATTAACTGTATTATTTTGCAATTCTATGTTGATCGGTATATTTGTGTTAATAAGCGCTTATTGTATTTGGTATTAGCATAATTTACTTATGTAGTAATGCTACAACCGAATGCTACAGACAATTATGCTCTCATTATCATATCATGGCCATGAAGTAATTTTGATAAAGGCTTACTGAGGAATGTAATAAAGACAAACATTGCAAATAAATTCATTTTCATACACAGGTAATAATTTTGGGGGTGCTCCAAATAGCTGACATCTTGAATGGAAAGCAAAAGATTTTGGCGGACAACACAGGTATGCAATACAAAATTTCAGATGTTAAGTTTACATACTCTCCTTCGATTATACGAAGATGACCTAATAGCCACATTGAAAAATTACTATCTTTTTGCACTTTCGTTTGGCTAACATTAATTTCGCAATAAGGATCTCAAAGGTCAACCACATGCAAAACTTTACGCGTATGTCACCTTCTTAACAATTTTGAACTTGGCAGTTTTTTTTTCTCATCTCTTCCCTGGTTTTCACAAACACTTACACATATGCGACCGAAGAGTTCCCCCAGAACGTGTGAGGTTTTGTTTTCTTCGAAAATAACTACGTTAAGCTCAGGTGACTATGTACTAAAGTGTTTAAATTTCGGTTGAAGGATTTTAAAAATAAAAATTTGAATATTGGTCTTAAGATATAGTTTAAACATTGCTTGTAAACACAGTGTTATGTTATATGCTCTAAGATTAATTGCTTAAGAAAAGTTTAATTGTATTCCCAAGAGAATGGTATAGTAGTCTGTTTGAAGTAATACTGGTATTTTGCGAAGTTATGAAGAGATTGGTATCACTTTCACGAACACCTGGAAAAGATAACTTATTCTGATTGGGTTGAATGGTTCAGGGGATTCTGGTTCTTCCCTCTTTTCTCTTGTCAGTGCAAGTAATTCCTTTTCGAATTTCACCTGTTCTCGAATTTTGAATTTATTTTCTTTTATTATAGTCATTTATATGGTCTTCGCATTTCTTCAGCATCTTCCTGAACGTGAGCAAGACAAATTCAAGAAGAAGCTGCAGAAAGGCGAAGACCATATGAATGACTACAATAAAATAAACCAGGAATTAAAAATTCAAGAACAGGTGAAATTCAAAAGGAATTGCTTGCAATAACAAGAGAAAGGAGGGAAGTCCCAGAATCCCCTGAACCATTCAATCCTGTCAGAACAAGAAATCCTTTCTTCACAACTTCGCAAAATACTAGTATTACTTTAAACAAACCACTATACCATTCTATTAGGAATATAATCAGAACCATTCAATCCTGTCAGAACAAGAAATGCTTTCTTCATAACTTCGCAAAATAAGTATTACTTTAAACAAACCACTATACCATTCTATTAGGAATATAATCAGAACCATTCAATCCTGTCAGAACAAGAAATCCTTTCTTCTTCACTATAGTATTACTTTTAAACAAACCACTATACCATTCTATTAGGAATATAATCAGAACCATTCAATCCTGTCAGAACAAGAAATCCTTTCTTCATAACTTCGCAAAATACCAGTATTACTTTAAACAAACCACTATACCATTCTATTAGGAATATAATCAGAACCATTCAATCCTGTCAGAACAAGAAATCCTTTCTTCATAACTTCGCAAAACACCAGTATTACTTTAAACAAACCACTATACCATTCTATTAGGAATATAATCTGAACCATTCAATCCTGTCAGAACAAGAAATCCTTTCTTCACAACTTCTGCAAAATACCAGTATTACTTTAAACAAACCACTATACCATTCTATTAGGAATATAATCAGAACCATTCAATCCTGTCAGAACAAGAAATCCTTTCTTCACAACTTCGCAAAATACCAGTATTACTTTAAACAAACCACTATACCATTCTATTAGGAATATAATCAGAACCATTCAATCCTGTCAGAACAAGAAATCCTTTCTTCACAACTTCGCAAAATACCAGTATTACTTTAAACAAACCACTATACCATTCTATTAGGAATATAATCAGAACCATTCAATCCTGTCAGAACAAGAAATCCTTTCTTCACAACTTCTTCGCAAAATACCAGTATTACTTTAAACAAACCACTATACCATTCTATTAGGAATATAATCAGAACCATTCAATCCTGTCAGAACAAGAAATCCTTTCTTCACAACTAAAATACCAGTATTACTTTAAAAACAAACCACTATACCATTCTATTAGGAATATAATCAGAACCATTCAATCCTGTCAGAACAAGAAATCCTTTCTTCACAACTGCAAAATACCAGTATTACAAAACAAACCACTATACCATTCTATTAGGAATATAATCAGAACCATTCAATCCTGTCAGAACAAAAATCCTTTCTTCACAACTTCGCAAAATACCAGTATTACTTTAAACAAACCACTATACCATTCTATTAGGAATATAATCAGAACCATTCAATCCTGTCAGAACAAGAAATCCACAACTCAAAATACCAGTGTTACTTTAAACAAACCACTATACCATTCTATTAGAATATAATCAGAACCATTCAATCCTGTCAGAACAAGAAATCCTTTCTTCACAACTTCGCAAAATACCAGTATTACTTTAAACAAACCACTATACCATTCTATTAGGAATATAATCAGAACCATTCAATCCTGTCAGAACAAGAAATCCTTTCTTCACAACTTCGCAAAATACCAGTATTACTTTAAACAAACCACTATACCATTCTATTAGGAATATAATCAGAACCATTCAATCCTGTCAGAACAAGAAATCCTTTCTTCACAACTTCGCAAAATACCAGTATTACTTTAAACAAACCACTATACCATTCTATTAGGAATATAATCAGAACCATTCAATCCTGTCAGAACAAGAAATCCTTTCTTCACAACTTCGCAAAATACCAGTATTACTTTAAACAAACCACTATACCATTCTATTAGGAATATAATCAAACTTTTCTTGACAAGTTAATCTTCGTTGCATATAACATAGCACTGAGTGTTTACAAGCAATGTTTAAACGATATCTTAAGACCAATACTCTAATTTATTCTTGAAATCTTTCTTCCTCTTTCTTGAGCAATTTCCTCAGCATGCTATCTTCCCCTCACCGATTGTCTTTTATTTTTCATCAGGAGCCTCTTCGACTTGTTATTATTTCTCTCGCTTTTCATTTTCAGTGAACCCGTACTCCTTTACCCTCTCTTTTTCCTCTGTCGATAGTCGGATGTATTTTTTCGACAGATATAATTGTTTCTCTTTCGATAGTTGGATGTAATTGTTTTTCTCTCGATGATTAAATGTAAAGATTTTTCTTACTGTAGTTAAATGTATTTGTTTTGATGGTTAAATGTAGTTTTTCTTTCGATAGTTAAATGTATTTGTTATTCTTTCGATAGTTAAATGTAATTGTTTTTCTTTTGATGGTTGAAGGTATTTGTTTTTCTTTGGACAGTTAAATGTATTTTTTTTTCGATAGTTAAATGTAATTGTTTTCCTTTCGATACTTAAATTTAATTGTTTTTGTTTCGATAGTTAAATGTAATTGTTTTTCTTTCGGTAGTTAAATGTAATTGTTTTTCTTTCGATAGTTAATGTAATTGTTTTTCTTGCGATTGTTAAATGAAAGTTTTCTTCTTATTATTCAGAATCTTCTATATTAACCAGCTAAAATGAGAAAATCCAGGATCTTTCCAGTCACTGCGTTTATTATCTTAGCACGAGACAGAACTATGCCAAGTGTAGCAATAAGTTCAAGCAACCGAATCTTTATAACTAGTTTAAACGACTTAAAAGAAACATTTAGCTCCGAATTGCATTTTGCCTTAAAAAAAGCAACAAGTCAAGCCTTTCACAAGTAAAACACGAATGCGTTCAAGTTGGTTAAACTTAGATAAGACCCACTTAAGATTTTGTTTTTGTTGCAGTAAGGCGACAGGTTTTAAGAAAAACAATTATGGAAATAAAAACAAAAGTAAGTAAAAAAAATGAACAAATACTCCCAGACAATTTTGTTAGTTCTTACAGAATTTCTGAAAATACTTTAAAGAAATATCAAATCAGCGTCCTGAATGATGTGAAAAGGATGAAAAAAAAATATGTTTAGTTTGACTCAAGGAGATGGTTTTTCCAAAAACCGGCGAATGACTTAACAAGAGACAAACTGGAAGAAATACCGAGCGCGACTGGAACAGAGAAGTAATAACGGTCTCCTAAGATTCCTTGGCAGACCTAGAATAGTTTTAGTGATCGATTGGCGTTCCTAATCCGTCAGATTCAAGACTTGTGAGTGACATCTGTGGTCAATTCCCTGTCTGAAATGCCTCCGAAATGCCAGTGAACCTACTGTGACGGTGTGCCTTGACGTTGCATCTGCTAAATTTCGGAGTGAGATGAGAGCACTCGGACGCACCACTCAGCTCTCCACTGATATACAGTTCAATATACAATATTCAGGTGGTGGAATGCCAGTCATACTGTTACTAAAATACCGGGCTATATACCTTGCATTAATCCTCCCAAAACAAAATATTCCCTGCCGAAACCATCTGATGAAATTCAGGCACCATCAAGCCGAGTATCTTCTCCTGTTGAGGTTAGCGTAAATAAAATAAGAAGAGTTGATAAGAAAATAAAAGCACCACTGATATATGCAGTATTTTAATTTATAACATATAAAATAAGGTGAAGATGCTGACTTTATTACGCACAACAGACAACTGGAAATGAAGACTATTACAACCAAGATTACAAAGTTTGCAGAGAAGCGAAATCATAATGACATGTATTATAGCTTGCAATAACGGAGAAGTTGAATATTAAAATAGGCGTAATTTACTGATCCAGGAACATAGGAAATATTAAGAAGGTTCTCCAAATAGGTGTACATACGCAAACACAAATACATATGTATATATATATTCATATAAGCATTATATATATATATATATATATATATATATATATATATATATATATATATATATATATACTAAACCAACATATATATATATATATATATATATATATATATATATATATATATATATATATATATATGTATATATATATATATATACATATACATATACATATATATATATATATATATATATATATATATATATACACATATATATACTTTATATATATATATATATATATATATATATATATATATGACTATTTATCATATCATATATATTCATATATAATCATATAACGTATATAATATATAAGTAATATATTTTCATATATATTACATAATTTTAGGTATAATATATATATCGAATAGCGACGGATATATAATCAGGACTACATATAACCAGTCGGCCATAAGAGAGGCCGACTGGTTAGTATATATATCCCATACTATTATCACCTAAAAATTCCCTTCGGTAACATATATATATATATTACTATATATAGTGAATTGATATTAAAGGACGTTTGTAGCTTTTATATATATATATATATATATATATATATATATATATATATATATATATATATATATATATATATATATATATATATATACACACCAACTTTCTCTCTCTCTCTCTCTCTCCTCTCTCTCTCTGAATGACAACTGATAAACTCTCTCTCTCTCTCTCTCTCTCTCCTGTTAAGATAGTTGCTTCGGCTACATTATCCAGCATTTTTGACATTTTATGTTTCACCACTTCTCACCCCCTCATTCCTATCGGGGCTGAACTTGGAACTGAAGGGTATTAGGAGTGTCTCTATTCATCCAAGCGATCTCGAAAACTATGGATTAGACTCTAATATCTGTCATTTTTGACATTTAATTTTTCACCCCTTCTCAACCCGGCCCCCCGTCCTATCGGGGCTGGACTTGGACTTAAAGGGCATCGGGAGTTTCAGTATTCATCTCAGAGACCTCAAACACTGTGGATTAGACACTAATATCTGTAATTTTCGGTTATTTTTACATGTCACCACCTTCCCACCCGTTCCCAACCCCCTTCCCATCAGGACTGAATTTGGACTTAAAGGGCGTGAAAGAGTGTCACTGTTCTTCTCAGTGACCTCGAAAACTATGGATTAGACACTAATATCTGTCGTTTTCTGTTATTTTTATGTGTCACCTCTATTCCCACCCCAATTCCTACCAGGGCTGAACTTGGAATTGAAGGGCATCGGGAGTGTCACTATTCTTCTCAGGGACCCCAGAAACTATGGATTAGACACTAATATCTGTCATTTTCTCTTATTTTTACGTGTCACGCCCCTTCCCACCCACAGTGCCTGAGAGGGTTGAACTTGGACTTGAAGGGCATCAGGAGTGTCACTATTCTTCTCAGGGACCTCAAAAACTATGGATTAGACACTAATATCTGTTGTTTTCTATTATTTTTACGTGTCACCCCCTTCCCACCCCAATTTCTACCAGGGCTGAACTTGGACTTGAAGGGCATCGGAAGTGTCACTATTCTTCTCAGGGACTCAAGACTATGGATTAGACACTAATATCTGTCATTTTCTGTTATTTTTACGTGTCACCCCCTTCCCACTCCAATTCCTATCAGGGCTGAACTTGGACTTGAAGGGCATTCATCTCAGGGACATCAAAAACTATGGATTAAACACTAATATCTGTCGTTTTCTGTTATTTTTACGTGTCACCCCCCTTCCCAGCCCCAGTTCCTATCAGGGCTGAACTTGGACTTGAAGGGTATAGGGAGTGTCACTATTCTTCTCAGGGACCTCAGAAACTATGTATTAGACACTAATATCTGTCGTTTTCTGTTATTTTTACGTGTCACCCCCTTCCCACCCCAATTCCTATCAAGGCTGAACTTGGACTTGAAGGGCATTGGGAGTGTCACTATTCCTCTCAGTGACCTCGAAAACTATGGATTAGACACTAATATCTGTCGTCTTCTGTTATTTATACACGTCAGCCCCCTTCCCACCCCTAATTCCTATCAGTGCTGCACTTGGACTTGAAGGGCATTGGGAGTGTCACTATTCTTCTCAGTGGCCTCGAAAACTATGGATTACACACTAATATCTGTCGTTTTCTGTTATTTTTATTTGTAACACCTATTCCCACCCCAATTCCTATCAGGCCTGAACTTGGACTTGAAGGGTATCGGGAGTGTCACTATTCTTCTCAGGGACCTCAGAAACTATGTATTAGACACTCATATCTGTCATTTTCTCTTATTTTTACATGTCACCCCCCTCCCCACCCATAGTGCCCATGAGGGCTGAACTTGGACTTAAAGGGCGTCAGGAGTTCACTGTTCTTCTCAGGGACCTCAAAAACTATGGGTTAGACACTAATATCTGTCGTTTACTGTTATTTTTATGTGTCACCCCCCTCCCACCCCCAATTGCTATCAGGGCTGAACTTGGACTTGAAGGCGATCGGGAGTTTCACTGTTCTTCTCAGGGACCTCAAAAACTATGGATTAGACACTAATATCTGTCTTTTTCTGTTATTTTTACAAGTCACCCCCTTCCCAGCCCCAATTCCTATCAGGGCTGAACTTGGACTTGAAGGTCATCAGGAGTGTCACTGTTCCTCTCAGGGACCTCAAAAACTATGTATGAGACAGAATATCTGTCGTTTTCTGTTATTTTTACGTGTCACCCTCCTTCCCACCCCCACTTCCTATCAGGGCTGAAGCCCTTTGTTGGCCGAGCTGGTTGAGCTTCAGACTGTCACTCAATGGGCCGGAGTTCAATTCCCGCGACCGGCTGATGAAGAGTTAGAGGAATTTATTTCTAGTGATAGAAATTCATTTCTCGCTATAATGTGGTTCGGATTCCACAGTAAGCTGTAGGTCCCGTTGCTAAGTAACCAATTGGTTCTTAGCCACGTAAAATAAGTCTAATCCTTCGGGCCAGCCCTAGGAGCGCTGTTAATCAGCTCAGTGGTCTGGTAAAACTAAGGTATACTTAACTTTATCAGGGCTGAACTTGGACTTGGGCATCGGGAGTGTCAATTTGCTTTTCATGGACCTCAAAAACTATGGATTAGACATTAACATCTGTCGTTTTATGTTATTTTTACATGTCACCCCCTTCCACCCCCAATTCCTCTCAGGGCTGAACTTGGACTTGAAGGGCACCGGGAGTGTCACTATTCTTCTGAGGGACCTCAAAAACTGTGGATTAGACACTAATATCTGTTGTTTTCTGTTATTTTTACGTGTCACCCCCTTCCCACCCCAATTCCTATCAGGCCTGAACTTGGACTTGAAGGGCATTGGGAGTGTCACTATTCGTCTCAGGGACTTCAAAAACTATGGACTAAACACTAATATCTGTCGTTTTCTGTTATTTTTACGCGTCACCCCCCCTTCCCACCCCAATTCCTATCAGGGCTGAACTTGGACTTGAAGGGCATCGTGAGTGTCACCATTCTTCTCAGGGACCTCAAAAACTATGGATTGCACACTAATATCTGTCGTTTTCTGTTATTTTTATGTTTCACCCCCTTCCACCCCCTAATTCCATCAGGGCTGAACTTGGACTTGAAGGGCATCGGGAGTGTCACTATTCTTCTCAGGGACCTCAAAAACTATGGATTACACAATAATATCTGTCGTTTTTGTTATTTTTACGTGTCACCCCCTTCCCACCCCTAATTCCTATCAGTGCAGAACTTGGACTTGAAGGGCATCGGGAGTGTCACTATTCTTCTCAGGGACCTCCAAAACTATGGATTAGACACTAATATCTGTTGTTTTCTGTTATTTTAACGTTCACCCCCCTTCCCAGCCCCAATTCCTATCAGGGCTGAACTTGAACTTAAAGCACATCGGGAGTGTAACTATTCTTCTCAGGGACCTCAAAAATTATGGATTAGACACTAATATCTGTTGTTTTCTGTTATTTTTACATGTCACCTCCCTTCCCACCCCCAGTTCCTATCAGGGCTGAACTTGAACTTGAAGGGTATAGGGAGTGTCACTATTCTTCTCAGTGACCTCGAAAACTATGGATTAAACACTAATATATGTCGTTTTTTAATTTTTATGTGTCACCCCCCTTCCCAGCCCCAATTCCTATCAGGGCTGAACTTGGACTTGAAGGGTATCGGGAGTGTCACTATTCTTCTCAGGGACTCAAGACCTATGGATTAGACACTAATATCTGTTGTTTTCTGTTATTTTTACGTGTCACCCCCACTTCCCAGCCCAAATTCCTATCAGGGCTGAACTTGGACTTGAAGGGGATAGGGAGTGTCACTATTCTTGTCAGGGACCTCCAAAAGTATGGATTAGACACTAATATCTGTCGTTGTCTGTTATTTTTACGTGTCACCCCCTTCCCACCCCAGTTCCTATCAGGACTGAACTTGGACTTGAAGGGCTTTGTGAGTGTCACTATTCCTCTCAGTGACCTCGAAAACTATGGATTAGAAACTATTATCTCGTTTTCTGTTATTTATACACATCAGCCCCCTATTCCCACCCCTAATTCCTATCAATGCTGTACTTGGACATGAAGGGCATTGGGAGTGTCACTATTCTTCTCAGGATCTCCAAAACTATGGATTAGACACTAATATGTGTCGTTTTCTGTAATTTTTACGTTTGTCACCCCTCTTCCCCCCAATTACTATCAGGGGATGAACTTGGACTTGAAGGGCATCGGGAGTGTCACTATTCTTCTCAGGGACTCAAAACCTATGGATTAGACATTAATATCTGTCATTTTTTGTTATTTTTATGTGTCACCCCTTCCCATCCCTAATTCCTATCAGGGCTGAACTTGGACTTGAAGGGCATCAGGAGTGTCACTATTCTTCTCAGAGACCTCAAAAACTATGGATTAGACACTAATATCTGTAATTTTTGGTTATTTTTACATTTCACCTCCTTCCCACCTCTTCCCAACCCCCTTCCCATTGGGGACTGAATTTGGACTTAAAGGGTGTCAGGAGTGTCACTGTTCTTCTCAGGAACCTCAAAAATTATGGATTAGACACTAATATCTGTCATTTTTCTGTTATTTTTACATGTCACTTCCCTTCCCACCCCCAGTTCCTATCAGGGCTGAACTTGGACTTGAAGGGTATAGGGAGTGTCACTATTCTTCTCAGTGACCTCAAAAACTATGGATTAAACACTAATATCTGTCATTTTCTTAATTTTTATGTGTAACCCCCCTTCCCAGCCCCAATTCCTATCAGGGCTAAACTTGGACTTGAAGGGTATCGGGATTGTCACTATTCTTCTCAGGGACTCAAGACCTTTGGATTAGACACTAATATTTGTCGTTTTCTGTTATTTTTACATGTCACACCTATTCCCACCCCAATTCCTATCAGGGCTGAACTTGGACTTGAAGGGAATCGAGAGTGTCGCTGTTCTTCTCAGGGACCTCACAAAACTATGGAGTAGACACTAATATCTGTCGTTTTCTGTTATTTTTACGCGTCACCCCCTTCCCAGCTCCAATTTCTATCAGGACTGAACTTGGACTTGAAGGGCATCGGATGTGTCACTGTTCTTCTCAGGGACCTCAAAAACTATGGATGAGACAGAATATCTGTCGTTTTCTGTTATTTTTACGTGTCACCCCCTTCCCACCCCCACTTCCTATCATAGCTGAACTTGGACTTGAAGGGCATCGGGAGTGTCAGTATTTCATGGACCTCAAAAACTATGGATGAAACAAAATATCTGTTGGTTTCTGTTATTTTTACGTATCACCCCCCTTCCCACCCCCAATTCCTATCAGGGCTGAACTTGGACTTGAAGGGCATCGGGAGTGTCAATATTCTTTTCATGGACCTCTAAAACTATGGATTAGACATTAACATCTGTTGTTTTATGTTATTTTTACATGTCACCCCCTTCCACCCCCAATTCCTATCAGGGCTGAGCTTGGACTTGAAGGGCATGGGGAGTGTCACTATTCTTCTGAGGGACCTCAAAAACTATGGATTAGACACTAATACCTGTTGTTTTCTGTTATTTTTATGTGTCACCCCCTTCCCACCCCAATTCCTATCAGGGCTGAACTTGGACTTGAAGGGGATAGGGAGTGTCACCATTCTTCTCAGGGACCTCAAAAACTATGGATTAGACACTAATATCTCTTGTTTTCTGTTATTTTTACGTGTCACCCCTTCCCACCCCAATTCCTATCAGGGCTGATGGACTTGAAGGGCGGTAGTGTCACTAATCTTCTCAGTGACCTCCAAATCTATGGATTAGACACTAAGATATGTTGTTTTCTGTTATTTATACGCGTCAGCCCCCTTCCCACCCCTAATTCCTATCAGTGCTGTACTTGGACTTGAAGGGCATTGCGTGTGTCACTATTCTTCTCAGGGACCTCCAAAACTATGGATTAGACACTAATATCTAATTTTCTGTTATCTTTATGTCATTTTCTGTCAGGGCTGAACTTTTTACGGAGTTTCACCCCAGGGACCTCAAAAACTAATTCCTAATCATCTGGGCCGAGTGTGGACATGAAGGACATCAGTTCGTTATCAGGGACTCAAAACCTATGGATTAGACACTAATATCTGTCATTTTCTGTTATTTTTATGTGTCTCACCCTTTCCCACCCATAATTTCTGTCAGGGCTGAACTTGGACTTGAAGGGCATCGGGAGTTTCACTATTCTTCTCAGGGACCTCAAAAACTATGGATGTCACCCCCTTCCCACCCCTAATTCCTATCTGGGCCGAACTTGGACATGAAGGACATCAGGAGTGTCACTAGTCTTCTCAGTGACCTCAAATCTATGGATTAGACACTAACGTCTGTCGTTTTCTGTTATTTTTATGTGTCACCCCTTCCCACCCCCATTCCTATCAGAGCTGAACTTCACTTGAAGGCATGAACTGTCACTACTTCAAGGGACCTCAAAACTATGGATTAAACACTATTCTTCTTTTCAGGGACCTCAAAAGTTCCTATATGGATCACACACTGATATCTGTTGTTTTCTGTTATTTTTACGTATCAACCCCTTCCCAGCCCCCAATTCCTATCAGTGCTGAACTTGGACTTGAAAGGCATCGGGAGTGTCACTACTCTTCTCAGGGACCTCCAAAACTATGGATTAAACACTAATATCTGTCGTTTTCTGTTATTTTTATATGTCACCCCCCCTCCCACCCCCAATTCCTATCAGGGCTGAACTTGGACTTGAAGGGCATCATGAGAGTCACCATTCTTCTCAGGGACCTCAAAAATTGTGGATTAGACACTGGTATCTGTCGTTTTCTGTTATTTTTATGTGTCACCCCCTTCCCACCCCCAATTCCTATCAGGGCTGAACTTGGACTTGAAGGGCATCAGGAGTGTCACTATTCTTCTCAGGGACCTCAAAAACTATTGATTAGACACTAATATCTGTCATTTTCTGTTATTTTTACGTGTCACCCCCTTCCCACCCCTAATTCCTATCAGGGCTGAACTTGGACTTGAAGGGCATCAGGAGTGTCACTATTCTTCTCAGGGACCTCAAAAACTATGGGTTAGACGCTAATATCTGTTGTTTTCTGTTATTTTTACGTGTCACCCCCTTCCCACCCACATTGCCTATGAGGGCTGAACTTGGACTTAAGGGCATCGGGAGTGTCACTATTTATCTCAGGGACCTCAAAAACTATGGGTTAGACACTAATATCTGTCATTTTCTGTTATTTTTACGTGTCACCCCCCTCCCACCCCCAGTTCCTATCAGGGCTGAACTTGGACTTGAAGGGCATTGGGAGTTTCACTGTTCTTCTCAGGGACCTCAAAAATTATGGATTAGACACTAATATCTGTTGTTTTCTGTTATTTTTACATGTCACCTCCCTCCCCACCCCCAGTTCCTATCAGGGCTGAACTTGGACTTGAAGGGTATAGGGAGTGTCACTGGTCTTCTCAGGGACCTCAAAAACTATGGATTAGACACTAATATCTGTTGTTTTCTGTTATTTTTACGTGTCACCTCCCTTCCCACCCCAAATTCCTATCAGGGCTGAACTTGGACTTGAAGGGCATTGGGAGTGTCACTATTCCTCTCAGGGACCTCAAAAACTACGGATTAGACACTGATATCTGTCCTTTTCTGTTATTTTTACGTGTCGTCCCCTTCCCACCCCCAATTCCTATTAGGGCTGAGCTTTATATACTTGAAGGGCATCAGGAGTGTCACTATTCTTCTCAGGGACCTCAAAAACTATGGATTAGACACTGATATCTGTCCTTTTCTGTTATTTTTACGTGTCACCCCTTCCCACAACTAATTCCTATCAGGTGCTGAACTTGGCCTTTACTTGAAGGGCATCTGCATCTGTCTGTCTGTGTCACAAATTTTGTAACTCAATTCTCAACCTGTTCCCGTCGTCCGATGGACTTGAAAACTATGGATGAATGACGACAATACAACCATCAACTGTCATTTCACTCGTTAACTTTCGGATGTTCAAACCTCGTTCCCACCTCAATTTCAGCCCCACTCCTAAATAGGGCTGAATTTGGACTGTGAAGGCAAAAGGGTAAAAAAAAAAATAAAAAAATAAAAATCATCTCAGCAAAAATGCGAAAACTATGGATTAGACACTTTGAATATATGTTGTTTTCTGACAATTTCATGTACATTTCACCTTCCCACAAACATGGAAGGAAGTGACGTTTAAAAAAATCTATTTCTTTTTTTTCGTCCATGGTAAGTCATATGTATACCAAGTTTGGTCGAAAAACTTGTGTCAAAAGATTTATTTTTCCTTTTAGTGTTTTAATGGAAAAACACATTTTTTCATCCTTATAGATATTCTGATATATCTATATCCCTGGATCGATAAATTATATATATATTTTAATGTTTCACTTCACTGTGTGTGTGTTTGTCTATGTCCCTGAATCAGTTTTACATGTATTCTATTTAACTGGACTTCACTATCTGTCTGTCTATGTCTGTCAATCAAATTACTTGTAACTAATTGTTTCACTGTTCCCGGGAAAGAATTTGTCGTCCGATGGACTTGATTTTAATTTTCACTATGGCTACTCAATGACGGCAATACAATACAACTGTTTCAACTTCACTATGATCACAATTTGTTATGACCCGGATCAAATAAATTACTCGTATTTTAATGTTTCCTCGTTGGGGAAAGGAATTTGTATATGTCCCTGGATCAATAAAATTACTCGTTATTTTTCTGTTTCTAAAAAGTATAAAATAAAAAAAAAAAAAACATTTTTAGTATCCCTGAATCATTAAAATACTCTAAAAATGTTTCAAAATAGATCTTTTGAAACATGTCCCTGGATTTTCTGAAATTACTCGTATATTAAAAATAAAAGTTTCAACAAACATGGAAGGAATTTGTCTATGTCCCTGGATTAAAAAATTATTTCTATTTTTGTAATGTTTTCCTTCACTAGTGAAAGCCCACTTTTATTTTTGGATCAATAAATTAATTGTAAGAAACTGTTTCACTGTCACTAGGAAAGATTTATTTTTCACCTCCCTGGATCAATAAAAGCTTAAGAATTGTTTTTATTTTTTCACTTTTCTCTAGATACTTCTGAATATTGTCCATGTCCCTGGATCGATAAATTACTCGTATTTTAATGTTTCACTTCACTAGTGAAAGAATTTGTCTATGTCCCTGGGTCAATAAGTTACTCGTATTTTAACGTTTCACTTCACTAGTGAAAGAATTTGTCTACGTCCCTGGATCAATAAATTACTCGTATTTTAATGTTTCACTTCACTAGTGAAAGAATATGTCTATGTCCCTGGACCAATAAATTACTCGTATTTTAATGTTTCACTTCACTAGTGAAAGAATTTGTCTATGTCCCTGGATCAATAAATTACTCGTATTTTAATGTTTCACTTCACTAGTGAAAGAATTTGTCTATGTCCCTGGATCAATAAATTACTCGTATTTTAATGTTTCACTTCACTAGTGAAAGAATTTGTCTATGTCCCTGGATCAATAAGTTACTCGTATTTTAATGTTTCACTTCACTAGTGAAATTATTTGTCTGTGTTCCTGGATCAATAAATTACTTTCTTTTTATGTTTCACTTCACTATATGAAATATATTTGTCATTATATATAACATATATACATATTTCTGGACATGTGTATTATATAATATATATATATATATATATATATATATATATATATATATATATATATATATATATATATATATATATATATATATATATATATATATATATATATATATATATTATCCAGAAAGAGAGAAACGCACCAGTGATAAATGAAAATTCCTTCTTAAAAATGTCGTGGAACCCGGGCGACAAATTGAAAAAGATCTCTCCGATTCGAACTGAGCCAGAGGCCACAAAAGCCGATGAAAACCAGAATTTGTGGTGACATCTTTCTTTTGTGCGATCCTTCGACCCTCCATTGCAGATTCGACACAGGCAGTTAAATCATTTCGTCGAGGTTTCACACAATGACGACCTTCCATTCTCAGTACATTGGTAAGAATATGATTTTCGAGGCGACTGAATTCCTTCAACCTTTAAAAGATAAATATTGGTTTCACGTTAACTCGAGCCTTCGTCCATTAGTTTCGCTTCCAGAAGGAAAGAAAAAAAAAGAAAATTATAACTCCCATTTTTAAATATACCTAACTCGTTTCATGATCGAGAGGAATGGCTTCACCCAAATAATGGTGGGTTTTATTGTAGCAAATATCTTTCGACAGAAATCACATAAAGTCGTAGTCTGTCACAGAAAGTTGAAAGACGAAACCAGCGGGGAAGCCGGGAATCATTTCCATTTGAAAGGTGCTCCTCCGGATTCGAGGGCTTAGAGCAGTCACGTCAGAGTCAACTCTGGCGCTAATTCACATTATCTGGAAGGTTTGTTTTTATGGGAATTTTTCCAGAAGGTACTGTGAAATGTTTGCTTGCCTTGATTTTACTATGCGACGCAAAACCACAGAGATTATGATACTTTGTAGGAGCATTAACTGCGTACTATAAATATCAAACTCGTTAGTATTGATATGCCAAATGTATATATACATAAAATATATATGCATATATATATATATATATATATATATATATATATATATATATATATATATATATATATATATATATACAGTTTTATATATCCGTATATATTGATAATGTGG